>NC_058083.1:415428681-415705685 GCF_014858855.1 Bufo gargarizans
AATGCTCCGAAGAAGGCCAGTGAAAATGCCAATCTAAACAACCACCCCTCGCTGGGTGACCTACATACTAAACCCACTTGTACACTTAAGCGTAACAATAAAGCAAAAGACACTGAACTCCTAGAATCCACTGTCTGCCTACCCTGCCTGCACCCTTTCAAAACTTGTCTGACCAAAAATACCTTAGTAACATCCCTGCAATTTAAAACCAAATGCCAAGCCCGCCATGCAACTATTTATCTGCGCTACAGACCAACCCTTTTCTTCAACACGCCCAATGAAGAACAGCAAAGGTATCTCACCGGAATCCACTCCCACCTCCAACTCCCCACACCACTGATCCCAACTACGCCACGCCCTATCATAATAAGCCCTCCAAGTTCCCTCACTCAAAGAGTTCCTCAACAGTCCCACTACCGTACCTCCAAGAGCTCCCACAGGGACTACGGACACACCAATTCTTCTGCATTTGCTTCTGGGGCCAGCTGATGAAAACGCTCCCACTGTAAACGAGAAAGAGCACCAGCAATGCCATTGGAAATCCCTGGCACATGGACAGCCACAATCCAAGCATTAAGCGACAGACAACACAAAACTAAATGCTGCAAGAAATGAACTACCGGAGGCCAAGATGCGTTAAACCATTAATAGCCTGCACCACCCCCAGATTGTCACAATGAAAACAAACTTTATTTCTGAACTCATTACCCCAAAGCGTCGTTGCCAACACTATCGGAAACAGTTCCAACGGTGCCACATTCCGCACCCAATTTCTCACAAACCAAGACTCCTGCCAACTCCTCGCACACCACTGTCCTTGACATTACGCCCCAAAACCAGTCCCACCCGCTGCATCTGTAAACAGTTCAAAAACCCATTCCACACTGCCAAATCCCCCTTCAACTCCTGACCCAGCCTGATAAACTGATGCGGGGCAACAAACGCCTACAAATTACATATAAATACAGCCCATAGGGATAATGCAACAAGCAAAATAAAATTTCCCCAGAAGGGACAGTAAGTCTCTGAACCGTATTTTTTTCCCCCGCAACGCTTCTGCCACCGCTGCCCTCAGATCCTGCACCTTGTCATCCGGCAAACGACACTCCATCTTAACTTTATCTATGACTATACCTAAAAAACTCAACTCAGTTGTCAGGCCCACCATCTTCCTCTCTGCCAAAGGCGCCCCAAACAACTTAAAAACCGACTGTAACGTAGATAACAACAACGCCCAAACATGCAAATCCGCCGGACCCAAACAAAGAAAATCATCAAGGTAATGACCAGACCAGTCTTACACCACCCATTTCAAGAAAGAACTGAACGTTTCAAAATATGCGCATGACATGGAGCACCCCATCGGCAAACACCTATCAACAAAACACCCGCCATCCCAAAAGCAGCCCAAAAAATGCAAACTCTCCGGATGAACAGGTAAAAGCCGAAATGCCCACTCCACAGCAGCATCAAAGGAGGTATAAACCACCGAACAAAGCTCAGGATCTATACCTTCATTGACCGACACACCTTTTTGGAAACGATAAATGGTGAATGAGCCGAAATTTATTTGCATCCTTCTTGAGAACCACCCCCAACGGGGAAACCCGTAAATTCGCTAAAGGCAGCTCTGAAAAAGGCCCATCGATCCTCCCCAACGTCACTTCTTTCGCCAACTTATCCGTCGCCACCTCCGGGTGCTCCAATGCAGAACACAGATTTTTTTTCTCACCTCTCCCCTTCGCAAAGGGTCAGATAGAATACAAAAAACACCGCTTCCCGTTTCGGATATCTATTTAGATACCCCAACATCTTTTCCACCCAGACTGGACTCCGCCCCTTTTGCAACATTCTCCCCTCTCTGCCTGCCACCCCTAAAGCACCGGCTAGCCCCATGACCCCCAACACAGGATGAACAATCATGTTTGAACATTCATTTTTGCCCAAACTTGCAGCTCCCCTAGTTGAACTGGCCTACGCTGCCGCAAAACCAGACTGCCCTGCTCCCCCTGATACCCCCCGAAAGAACTGCCCCGGCCTTCCTTGGGCAGTCACCCTCATCCACTACCCGATGTCCTTGTGGTCCCACCGCAATAGCGTGTGTGTGTGTGTGTGTGTGTGTCAGGCCCAGATATTGGGAAAAATACACTGCCTGTACAAAAAAAAGTCTACACAAAAAAAGGTCACACACACTAATATTTCATTGGAACGCATTTAGCTTTGATTACGGCATGCATTCGCTGTGGCATCGTTTCAATAAGCTTCTGCAATGTCACAAGATTTATTTCCATCCAGTGTTGCATACATCTTTCACCAAGATCTTGCATTGATGATGGTAGAGTCTGACCGCTGCGCAAAGCCTTCTCCAGCACATGGCAAAGATTCTCAATGGGGTTAAGGTCTGGACTCTGGTGGCCAATCCATGTGTGAAAATGATGTCTAATGCTCCCTGAACCATTATTTTACAATCTGAGCCCAATGAATCCTGGCATTGTCATCATGGAATATGCCCGTGCCATCAGGAAAAAAAAAAAAAAACAATTTATTGAATAACCAGGTCATTCAGTATTTTCAGGTAGTCAGCTAACCTCACTCGTGGAGCACATACTATTGCTGAACCTAGACCTGATCAACTGCAGCAACCCCAGATCATAGCACTGCCCCCACAGTATTGTACAGTAGGCACTAGGCATGATGGGTGCATCACTTCATCTGCCACTCTTCTAACCCTGATGCGCCCATTACTCTGGAACAGAGAAAATCTTGACTCATCAGACCACATGACCTTCTTCCATTGCTCCAGAGTCCAATCTTTATGGTCCATAGCAAATGTAAGCCTTTTTTTCTGGTTTGCCTCACTGATTAGTGGTTTTCTTACGGCTACATAGTTGTTTAGTCCCAATCCCTTGAATTCCCTTCACATTATGTGTGTGGAAATGCTCTTACTTTCACTATTAAACAACCCTGAGTTCTACTGTTGTTTTGTTTTGATTTGATTTCACCAAACGTTTAAGTAATCGCTGATCACAATCATTCAGGATTTTTTTCCCGCCACATTTCTTCCTTGAATACGATGAGTCCCCACTATACTTCCAGTATTGAATAATGCGTTGGACAGTTCTTAACCTAATTTTAGTAGTTTCTGCAATCTCCTTAGATGTTTTATCTGCTTAATGCATGCCAATGATTTGACCCTTCTCAAACAGACTAACATCTTTTCCATGAGCACGAGATGTGTCTTTCGACATGGTTGTTTAAGAAATGAGAAGCAACTTAATGCACCAGTTGGGGTTAAATAAGTTGTTGCCAGATGACAGATAATCGCCCATGCAGTAATTATCCAATAGGAGGCTAATAACTATTTGCTTAGTTAAATCCAGGTGGCAACTTTTTATTTGGACAGGCAGTGTATTAGCGAAAACAATTATATTTTTTTCCATAATTTATCCACATTTTACCTATAAACGGTGTCTGCAGTGAATTGTCACATCTACAATACAATAACGTGTGTGTGTGTCACGGCCAGATATTGGGAAAAATATTAGCAAAAACAATTTTTTCCATAATTTATCCACATTTTTCCTATAAGCGTTCACCTATAACATAGTAACATAGTACATAAGGCCGAAAAAAGACATTTGTCCATCCAGTTCGGCCTGTCATCCTGCAAGTTGATCCAGAGTTAGGCAAAAAAAAAACTGTGAGGTAGAAGCCAATTTTCCTCACTTTAGGGGAATAAAAAATTCCTTCCCGACTCCAATCAGGCAATCAGAATAACTCTCTGGATCAACGATCCCTCTCTAGTAGCTATATCCTGTAATATTATTACACTCCGGAAATACATCCAGGCCCCTCTTGAATTCCTTTATTGTACTCACCATCACCACCTCCTCAGGCAGAGAGTTCCATAGTCTCACTGCTCTTACCGTAAAGAATCCTCTTCTATGTTTGTGTACAAACCTTCTTTCCTCTAGACGCAGAGGATGTCCCCTCGTCACAGTCACAGTCCTGGGGTTAAACAGACGATGTGATAGATCTCTGTACTGACCCCTGATATATTTATACATAGTTATTAGATCTCCCCTCTGGCGTCTTTTTTTAAAATGAATAACCCTAATTTTGATAATCTTTCAGGGTACTGTAGTTGCCCCATTCCAGTTATTACTTTAGTTGCCCTCCTCTGGACCCTCTCCAGCTCTGCTATGTCTGCCTTGTTCACTGGAGCCAATAACTGTACACAATACTCCATGTGTGGTCTGACTAATGATTTGTAAAGTGGTAGGACTATGTTCTCATCACGGGCATCTATGCCCCTTTTGATGCAACCCATCATCTTATTGGCCTTGGCAGCAGCTGCCTGACACTGTTTTTTTGCAGCTTAGTTTGCTGTTTATTAAAATTCCTAGATTCTTTTCCATGTCAGTGTTACTGAGTGTTTTACCATTTAGTATGTACGGGTGACTTGCATTATTCCTTCCCATGTGCATAACTTTACATTTGTCAGTGTTAAACCTAATCTGCCACTTATCTTCCCAAGCCTGCAATCTATCCAGATCCCTCTGTAGTAGTATACTGTCCTCTTCAGTGTTAATTACTTTACAAAGTTTAGTGTCATCTGCGAATATTGATATTTTACTATGCAAGCCTTCTACAAGATCATTAATAAATATATTGAAGAGAATAGGGCCCAATACTGACCCCTGAGGTACTCCACTAGTGACAGTGACGCAATCTGAGTATGTACCGTTAATAACATATAACATTTTATATGAAGAAGGCGAGCATTAAGGGACGGGGAAGTGGAAGTGGAATATGCTAATAGTGCAGAGGCCGTGGCCCTGGTGTGGTAAAACTGTGTCTGCTGCTAGAGCACAAGAAAAACAATCATCCAAGATACCTAGCTTTATGTCCCAGTTTGCTGAGCGGTGCAGGAGACCACTCTCGAAGTCAGTCCAGTGCAAGAACGTGGTCAGTTGGATTGCAGCAGATAGTGCCATTTGGTTAAGCACCACCCTGTCTTCAACCAAGTCTAGTCTCAGTAGCCAGGAGTCTGGTCCACACAATCCTCATTCTGATCCTCTTTCCTCCCATTATTTACAGTCTGACTAAACAAGTGATTCCACACTCAGATATTCCGAGGACCTCCTTTCATCACCGTTTATTGATTTGGTCCTCTCGGCAAGCACGCTTGAAGAGGGACCTGAGATCCTGTGCCCCGATTCCCAACCTCTTGAGCATCTAGACTCACAAGAACATGATGCTCGTGAACCGCAATTAGTGTTTAATGAGGTGGATAATGAGGAGATACAGTTACTGTCTCAAGAAGTTGAGGAAGAGGATGACACACAGTTGTTAATCACTGAGGTTTTGGTTAGGTCAACAAATCAGGAGGATGATCAGTGTGAGGAAGTGGAACAATTGGTGCTGGACGACTATTTCACTGACCCAACCTGGGAAGGTGGCAAGAAGCCGAGCGAGGAGAGCAGTACAGAGGGGGAGGGATCTGCAGCACTGCAACAGGCTGTAAGAGGCAGAGGGGTGGCAAAAGTTAGAAGGCCTGCAACTGTTCCACGGAGCACCCCCTTGCGTAAATCTCCCTTGCCAAGGGGTAGGTGTTCGGCAGTATGGCGCTTTTTTTTAGGAATGTGCGGACAACGAAAGAATAGTAGTTTGCAACCTGTGCCACACCAAAATGAGCTGGGGCGTGAACACTAGCAACCTCACCACCACCAGCATGATCCGCCACATAGCATCAAAGCACCCTAATAAGTGGGCCGAACATATAATGTTTTACAGGCTCAGCTCACCAGCAGGCCAGCACCTAAAATCTTTTACAGGGTCAGCTTACCTGCAGGCCCGCAACTCATGCTGCCTTGCTTTGAAGTAGTAACCATAGCCATTTATCAGGCTTCTTCTCCAAAATCGAACAATGATTCCCTGTTACCAGTGGTCACCATGGTGGCGCATAAAAGAACATCGAAAGTTCATAGTGAAGATATCAAAATGGATCTTGGACATCACGGGGATGTGCGATCAGGCAGAAGTAATCTAGAGTCAACAAAGCGGCAGCAGGGCCTCTCCAGTATAATGTTTCCTCATCTAAAATACCGCAGTGACATTCCCTGTAATTTTTTATTACTCATTTTAATAACAGGGCATCTTATGAGTCCTGTATTGTTATTTATCGTCACTACCTCCACGAGTCGGGAATGTGTGATTTGCGTGCCACCCGCTTGCCTTCCTTGGATGTGGTAGCCGTTTCTCAGGCTCGCTCTCCGGAATCAAACACTGATTCGTCGTTACCCGTAGTTTACAATGGTTTTGAGCTGACAATTACATCGAAAGTTGATAGGCCAGACATTCGAATGGCTCGTCGCCGTCACGGGGACGTGCCATCGGCCCCAGGTTAACTAGAGTCACCAAAGCAGGAGCAGGCCACCGTCCATAATGTTTTAGATGGTCAGATCAGCAGGCCCTTGCTCCTAATGTTTTTTAGGGTCAACAGCAGGCCATCATAATTTTTAAACGGGGAGTATGATGCCCTCCTTTATGTGTAACTAAGGGTGTATTGAAATGCCTCTTCCTTGGAATTTTTGGCAGCACTTGCACTTTATATACATGTAAATATTCAGGAAATAATGTTTTCTATACATTTTTCCTCTAAAATAGATCCCCCCCTGGTTTTGTGCGTATTATTTTCATTATGTAAAAGTAGCGTACTTTTCAGACAACATAGTTCCCAGCAGCAACCAGCAAGTTCAAGATGCATCCATACATCCTCCCCATGCTGTTACAGAACCATTTCGGTGGTGTTACGAACTATTTCTGACATTTTCTTATGAACCAGGCACCCTCCTCTCTTCAGAGCAGGGGGTACCTGGTTTAATGCTCGGGTTCTCCCATTGACTTCCATTATACTCGGGTGCTCGGTCGAGCACCCGAATATCACGATGTGTTTGGCCCGAGCACCCGAGCACTACGGTGCTCGATCAACACTAAAAAAATATGGCTTTCAGAAAATGGAAACACAAAAACATTATATATTTTTTTTTTAAATGCTTTTCTTGTGTAAAATAAAAAAAAATGCACATATTAGGCATCGCTGTGTCCGAAAAAACCTGCTCTATAAAAATAGTATGTGATCTAACTTGTCTGGTGAATGCTTGAAAAAATAAAAAAAGCAATTTTTTAATCACCTATCATCACAAAAAGTGTAATACCAAGCGATCAAAAATTCATATGTGCCCCAAAATAGTACCAATCAAACCATTATCTCTTCTAGCAAAAGATTAGACCCTACCTAAGACAAACCCCTCCAAAAATTCAAAAAAATATGGCTTTCAGAAAATGGAAACACAAAAAAAGATTATTAAAAAAAAAAAAAAAAATTATTGTGTAAATCTAAAATAAAATGAAAAAAAAATAGACTTATTAGGTATTGACGCATCGTTACGAGCTGCTCTATAAAAATATCACATTATCTACTCTGTCAGGTGAACATTGTGAAAAAACTAATAATAAAAACTGTGCCAGAACAACAATTTTTGGGTTATATTGCCTCATAAAAAGAGTAATATATATATATATATATATATATATATATATATATACATATATACACACACACACACACACACAGAATGCACAAATATCTCTAGCAAAGGATTCCTATACTGCAGTAATAACCCTAACAATAACATGCCCCCCACACCGCTTACACCAGCTGGACGACAAATGAGGACATGGCTACACATGCCGCCAGCACCACCCACAGCTGCGCACCAGCAAGCAGGTCGGAGCGCCACCATTTCTGTTTGTCAGTCTCAGCCGCCATTTCTGTTTGTCAGTCACAACATGATCAGCCATATAGAGAGGAGTCCCTGTCAGCAGTCTGACTCACCAGTCGCTACCGGCAGTCTCAGCACCAGCAGTCAGTGCCAGTCGTACAGCCACAGCCACCAGTCACCGTGCCAGCAGTGTCAGCCACCAGTCAGTGCCAGCCATCTCAACCATCAGTCAGTGCCACTAGCCCCAGCCACCAGTCTCTGCTACAGACAGCACTCAGTGCCAGCAGTCTCAGCCACAAGCTGCAGCTAGCAGTCTTAGCCGCAACCAACCAGTCAGTGCTAGCAGTTTCAGCCACAGCCAGCAGTCTCAGCCACCAGTCAGTGCCAGCAGTCTCAGCCACAAGCCACAGCCAGTAATCTCAGCCGCAAACACCAGTCTCAGCCACCTGGCAGTAGTGTTGGGCGCGAATATTCGAATTGCGAATTTTAATCGTGAATATTGCCACTTCGAGAATTTACGAAGATTTAGAATATAGTGCTAGATATTCGTATTCGCAAATATTCTAGATATTTTTTTTTAAACCCATGATTCGTCCCTGCTTCTTGCTTGTGGGCCAATGAGAAGGCTGCAATGTATTTGTCTGAGCTTAGCAACATCCATAGCAACCAATAGGAAAGTTGACTTCCCCTTATAAGAACTTCCCCAGCAGCCATTTTCTGCAGATTTTTGCAGTTCTGAGAGAGACAGCAGTGTCATTGCTGTGCTCTGTGCTTTGCTGTCATTACATGAGACAGTTAGTTAGTTAGTATATATATATATATACAGTACAGACCAAAAGTTTGGACACACCTTCTCATTGAAAGAGTTTTCTTTATTTTCATGACTATGAAAATTGTACATTCACGCTGAAGGCATCAAAACTATGAATTAACACATATGGAATTATATACATAACAAAAAAGTGTGAAGCAACTGAAAATATGTCATATTCTAGGTTCTTCAAAGTAGCCAACTTTTGCTTTGATTACTGCTTTGCACAATCTTGGCATTCTCTTGATGAGCTTCAAGAGGTAGTCACCTGAAATGGTTTTCACTTCACAGGTGTGCCCTGTCAGGTTCAATAAGTGGGATTTCTTGCCTTATGGGTTGGGACCATCAGTTGCATTGTGAAGAAGTCAGGTGGATACACAGCTGATAGTCCTACTGAATAGACTGTTAGAATTTGTATTATGGCAAGAAAAGAAAAAAGCAGCTAAGTAAAGAAAAACAAGTGGCCATCATTACTTTAAGAAATGAAGCTCAGTCAGTGGGAAAAATTGGGAAAAATTTACTTCAAAATATTTTTTATTGTTTTATAAATATAAAAATGAATATGAATACTCGCCGATAGGCGTGAAAAGGTTAACTTTGACCATCATACATAAATCGGCATGCTTGAGTTACCGTTGTTACAATAGTTGTACAGATATTGATATAATCGGTATATCACCTTTCTTGGTAAAACATAAATTTGGAGAAACATTTCCAAACGTGGAAAAGGAAGGGGGGGGGAATCAGAGGGGAGGGGGGGATAGGATAATGTGTATCTAGAAAGACTCATGATTCCACATACCATGCAATAGTCCTACCATTCCCAAATGAAATCCTAGTTTAATCCGTAAATCTTCTAAACTTCTTCCATGGGCCCCAAATAACCGAGAAACGTTGAGGTGTTCTGGTATCCCAATGTGCTATTTGCTCCAATCTATAGATCTGGTCACATTTCATAAACCAATGCTGCAATGATGGGGGGTCTATTTTCCTCCAGTATGCTGCCACTAGAAGGCGTGCTGCTGCCAATAGTATCTTACACAAAGTGTGAACCTCTCTTGATTTAGTTCTGGTTAACTCTCCCGTTAGGCCAAAAAGGCATAATTTAGGTGACGCTCGGACTGTTATTCTGCATACCTGGGATAGGACCTTACATACCTCCTGCCAATAGTTTTGAATTTTAGGACATGACCACCAGACATGACTTTGAGACCCAATATTAATCTCACACCTCCAGCAAATCGGACTGACCTCTGGGAACATAGTGTGTAACCTTTGTGGTGTATAATACCAGCGTGTGAGGACTTTATAACTATTCTCCTGCAATTTTACACATCTAGAGACTTTCCCTGAAGCCCTTAACACCTTCGGCATCTCCCATTGATCAAATTTTATGGCTAGTTCCTCCTCCAATTTATCAATAAACGCACATCTATTTGTATCATTTGTGGAAATGAGCAAGGAATATAAATGGGATATCTTCTTTTTAGGTTCTAGTTTTTGCAAGGCCATTTTTTCAAATATTGTATGATCTGTGCCCCATATTGGAGCTCTAGTCAGTTTTTTAAATATATGATAACAATGTGTAATTTGGAACGTAGTACATTGTTTCAAAGCAGGGTGTAACTGTAATTCTGATAATGTTGGCAAATCACCATCTTGGCATAAGGACAATATTGGCGTTGCATTACTTTTGTCCCCTTCTTTGACCGTGTTCCAGAAACATATATTTGACTGACATAGGACATCCCTTACTTGCATAAGTAGAGCATAGTTAGGTATCAGTTTCTGAATCATATTCATCACACACCATCGAGTAATTGTGTGTTTAGTTATTGAGCTGTGTGTTATAAGCATTTTATTTACCTTCGTCAAATCTAGGAAAAGTAGGGACCTTAAGGGAAGATTCGACATTTCTTCTTCCACTTTAATGTCCAGTCGATCTGGGGTAGGACGTAGCCAATCCAGACTTCTAGTACAAAGAATTGCCTTATGATAAGTATAAACATCTGGTATTCCCATACCTCCTCGTGTGGGATGTCGCATTACGTATGATGAGGGCATTCTCGCTTTCTTCCCTCCCAAAAAAAATCTAAGGAATATTTTCTGAACTTTTTTAAAAAAGGCCAGGGGGATAAAAATTGGGAAAACTTTGAAAGTGTCTCCAAGTGCAGTCACAAAAACCATCAAACGCTACAAAGAAACTGGCTCACATGTGGACAGCCCTTGGAAAGGAAGACCAAGAGTCACCTTTGCTGCAGAGGATAAGTTCATCGGAGTCACCAGCCTCAGAAATCGTAGGTTAACACCAGCTCAGATTAGAGACCAGGTCAATGCCCCACAGAGTTCTAGCAGCAGACACATCTCTAGAACAACTGTTAAGAGGAGACTGTGTGAATCAGGCCTTCATGGTACAATGTCTGCTAGGAAACCACTGCTAAGGACAGGCAACAAGCAGAAGAGACTTGTTTGGGCTAAAGAACACAAAGAATGGACATTAGACCAGTGGAAATCTGTGCTTTGGTCGGATGAGTCCAAATTTGAGATCTTTGGCTTCAACCACCGTGTCTTTGTGCGACGCAGAAAAGGTGAACGGATAGACTCTAAATGCCTGGTTGCCACCATGAAGCATGGAGGAGGAGGTGTGATGGTGTGGGGGTGCTTTGCTGGTGACACTGTTGGGGATTTATTCAAAATTGAAGGCATACTGAACCAGCATGGCTACCACAGCATCTTGCAGCGGCATGCTATTCCATCCGGTTTGCGTTTAGTTGGACCATCATTTATTTTTCAACAGGACAATGACCCCAAACACACCTCCAGGCTGTGTAAGGGCTATTTGACCATGAAGGAGAGTGATGGCGTGCTGCGCCAGATCACCTGGCCTCCACAGTCACCGGACCTGAACCCAATCGAGATGGTTTGGGGTGAGCTGGACTGCAGAGTAAAGGCAAAAGGGCCAACAAGTGCTAAGCATCTCATCTCTGGGAACTCCTTCAAGACTGTTGGAATACCATTTCAGGTGACTACCTCTTGAAGCTCAGCAAGAGAATGCCGAGAGTGTGCAAAGCAGTAATCAAAGCAAAAGGTGGCTACTTTGAAGAACCTAGAATATGACATATTTTCAGTTGTTTCACACTTTTTTGTCATGTATACAATTCCATATGTGTTAATTCATAGTTTTCATGCCTTCAGTGTGAATCTACAATTTTTATAGTCATGAAAATAAAGAAAACTCTTTGAATGAGAAGGTGTGTCCAAACTTTTGGTCTGTACTGTAAATATATATATATATATATATATATATATATATAGATAGCAAACAAATAAAGTAGCAGCACACCACTAAATGCACTGAGTATACAGGTGAATATGTGAACAGGGTCAAATACATGACGCCAATATTATTATTATTATTATTATTATTATTTACTGCAAATGCAGTAAAGAAGCTATTAGCGCATATTATTGATCAAAAATATGTCGGGCCCACCTACCAGGCGACAAGGTTGCTTCTGCGATTAGTCTCAGGAGGTGCTGTTCCGTTTTTTGCTTATATGTATATTATAGAGGACTAGGCATCCTCTTTGGAACTTAGCACTCATCGCCCATCCCCCAGCCCTTGGTGTTTTTAAATCAGAGTGAAAATGGAGCTGGACCCTCCATGTTAGAGTAGGTCCCACCTGATAAGAAGCAACCTTGTCGCCTGGTAGGTGGGCCCGACATATTTTTGATCAATAATATGCGCTAATAGCTTCTTTACTGCATTTGCAGTAAATAATAATAATAATAATAATATTGGCGTCATGTATTTGACCCTGTTCACATATTCACTTGTATACTCAGTCTTAGTGCATTTAGTGGTGTGCTGCTACTTTATTTGTTTGCTGTATTATTGCCGGGTAGCTTGCACCTGCGATTAGTCTCAGGAGGTGCTGTTCCGTTTTTTGCTTATATATATATATATATATATATATTACAGATAGTGGGAGATAGTCAGTGTAGGTTAGATTGTTTGATAGTTGCGGGTCCTACACCTATATCGAGAACGGAGCGGGGAGCACTTTGGCTAAAGGACCCCGGATTTCCCGGGGTCCGTCCACCACCAAGCACTAATCCCAGCCTCTTCCATAGAGGTGAATAGTAGCGTGCCGTGCATGTGCGGCCCATGCTCCCATTCATTTCTTTGGGGCAGACGGCCGCCCCGTAGAAATTAATGGAGGGTGGCTGCCTATGTGCAGTGTGCTCTCCTTCACTTTCGGGGTTCCGTTCTCGCTATAGCGATATGCCACCATTGTCTGACATGAGAAAAACCCTTTAATTGCTTATTTGCGCAACAGCGAATATATTGGAGCACTCAATCTGTATAAAAAGCTATTGTAATGTTCTGCTATGCCAACCATTTTCTACAGTCTCAGGAAACTTCCAGCAGCTTGAAAAATTTAGCAAAAGTGACCCACGCCTGTATTGCACGTACAATACCTGCATATTACATTGCCAATCAAGAAAATAATGGCGAATTCTCAAATTTATGATGAAAATTCGCTAAATATCACAAATTTGAATATTGCCACTGCCGTTCATCACTACCAGTCAGTGCCAGCATTCTCAGCTACAGTCAGAACTCAGTGCCAGCAGTCTCAGCCACAAGCCACAGTCAGCAGTCTCCGCCACAGCCACCAGTCAGTGCCAGCAGTCTCAGCCACAGCCACCTGTTAGTGGCAGCAGTCTCAGCCACCAGCCACAGTCAGCAGTCACAGCCAGCACTTAGTGCCAGCAGTCTCAGCCACAGCCGCCAGTCTCGGCCACCAGCCACAGTCACCAGTCAGTGTGGTCAAGTTCCCTTGCCATTTAATATACACTATTCCTACTAATGTTTATGCACTACTGTTCTAGCGCTTTTTATTGTAACAGGCTTAATGTCTAGTTTAGCTATAATAGCCTACCCACATTCAATGTGCTGCCTGTGCCGTTAATTGCGTGCCCTGTGCTGATGAATGACAGGAAACGTCTAAGGCATATTGGTACACCATATACTTTTTCCAGGGCATGGGTGCCCACAGAGAGGGCTCTGAGTGCCCCCTCTGTCATAGGTTCACCACCCCTGATCTAGACTAATGTTTAATTTACATGCAGTGATCAGGCAAGCAATTGTTGTGAAGGAAGCATTCCTTCCTGACAATTCCCTGCTCATTAGTGGAGGTGAAATTCTGCATTTACATGAAGTGATCACCTCCACAATATGAAGATGAGCAATGGCTATTACTATCGCTCGTCCTCTTACAGCTGAATTGTTTCTGGGAAGCAGAGTGCTGTTCACACAGCATGATCTGCTGCACACAGACGTTAATTTACATGTCAGCATGAACGATTGTTCATGCTGATCATTTTGCTAATACATTTGGATGATCTGTGACACTTTTGGACTGGCAGATTATTGGAAACAAGCACTCATTGGAATATTCGTACCTGATAATCTGCCTGGGCAACTGGGCAGTGTAAATCCAACTTAAAGAAGCACTCCCACAAAAAACTTATTCTTTGACTTGTTAGAAACTAGCATGATGTACACTGTAGTGAAGGTAATATTCTTACCAATGACTGTATTTGTGAGTTATCCCCTCCCTTCTGATCCTGAGCTGTGTCATGTGACCAGCACGCGCCTCAATGCAGTCTCCTAGGAATAAATAGAGAAGTAACTGACATCCTGTGTTATTTGGAAAGTCAGAGTGCTGGTCACATGACACAGCTCAGGATCAGACGAGAGGTTATAACTCACGAAAACAGTCACTGGTAAGAACATTACTACCTTCACTACAGATTACATCATGTACTTTTCTAACAGGTCAGAGAATAAACATTTTGTGGGAGTGCTACTTTAGAAGAGTAAGCAACACAATGATGTAGCTGGTGATATAAGTTGACACAGTAATGCACTACTAGTTCCTCCTAGATAAAAAGTCTTGCTTCAGAGCTGCTTTGCTTATCTTGTGAACTGTGCTGTTGTGGGATATAGGTTTATCTGAAATAGGGGACCGCATTCCGTACCTTTTGGTTTGATCTAAGCTTACTTCGGACCTGATTCATTGTCTAACCTATCACTGATCAGGGACTACTGTAAAAATCATGATTTTGTTGTCTTACAAAACTTTAGACAGAGCCAAGAGTTCAGACTGGAGAATGTATTCGATTCTGCACCTTAACTTAGCTAAACTAAATCCAAAAGTAACACAAAACTCACTTATTTAAACTATCTTTGAATGAGTTGTCTAGAAGAACTGAAAAATAAATTCAGCAGACCAATTGGTTGGCGCATAGCAATAAATGATAATATACATGGTAGTACAAGCTACATCAACAGCAGCCACACGCAGAATTAAGTGAAAATATTGTAGTCAGGACAGACAAGGTTGGCAATAGTGAGCAGAGAGGTGCCAAAACCAAGCAACAATAAGTCTTAGACCATTGTGATATCACAAGATTGTGCCTTTGCTAATAGTGTATATTGGCATGCAAGAAGCCAATTTACCTTGGTGCATCTAAAACGTTAGCTTTCTTATTTTCTTTGTCTTTGTGTGACAAAATCCAGAGCTTCAAGGACCACTTGGATGTCAAATGCATATTGTTCAGTTCATTTGTGTCAATTTTGTGTTGAAGTGTGATTATGAATGGCTAATCATTGTTACTACACTCAGTGTTCGGTCACACTGCCCCTAGACAAGGCCGTTGTTGAAATTTGTCATTTAAAATCTCAATTTATTGAGCCATCTGAGGCAGTTGTCTCATTTCTTACTAGTAACATATACTTGGTTAATCATTGTGCAAATTTATTTAGAAACCTCCATATGTACAGCAGAGATACATTTGCTTCATGATGGCATTGCAATATTAATAGTAATAATAATAATAATAAGCCAATTTCATTGTGGAGCAGGACTTCATTCCATTTCTCCTTGCATGATTTGTCCCAAATTGGTTTTCTTGTAAAGATTCTCAGGCTAAACTATTATACTTTATTTTTTGTAATATTTTTGGGGGAATCTGTCAACAGTGACTTCCCTATTCAACTAATGCTTTGCCATTGCCTAGCCCTGTCAATCAAAGCAGCCAGGGAGGTGCTGGCCACAGAAAGGAATGGAGCTTGGGTGCAATAGAACAATGGTGATGCCCTCATTGCACCAAAGGCCTCATTTGCATATTTAAAAAGTCTCATAACTCTGGAATGGAGCATTTTCATTAGGTGAACCACTATGCAAACAGTTGGATAGCGAGGTGTTGGTAACAGATTCCTTTTAAATGTATAAACCTACAAGTGTACTTTAATACATAAAAAGCACAGCCTAAACCCTACTCTCAATCATAGTAAAGGGCAAATAAGCCCATATATCGCTACATTAAAAGGAAATAAACACTGTCCATGATCCTAAAATTGTTACTGAAAGCAAATGACTGGACCTAGAATTCCTATTTGCTATTACATATTTGGCCTAACACATAAAAGGGTACTCAGTATAAATGAAATCATATACATACAATATAAAAAAAAATTAAATATATTAAAATAACCCTTACTTTATATAGCATTAGATACATGATCAAAAAGTGACATAGGAACATTAATAATTCCTATAGAATAAGTTATGTATGCCGTAATATTCCCTGCAATGATGAAAATACACAATTGATGCAATAAATATAACACCCCAATGTAAGACTTTTTTTCATCCTTGGACCTACATTTGAAAAACACACCTCATGGTGTAATCCTGTGAAATATACCATAAAAGTACCAATAAAATGTATCTAGACACCAAAGCATGAATTCCTAAGTGGTGTGCTAAAATCAAATAAAATGGCAGCGTGGTCTAAAAGGATAGTCCACTCGCCACAATATAGTGGCAATTCATACTATGTCTCAGAGGTTCTCCTTCCATTTTGGCCAAAGTTATCCCTAGTTAAGGAATCTTCTACTCCTATAGCGCCATCTACAATATCAGCTTCATGTACATCAAATTTATTTGGGGGGGGGGGGGCGGTTGGGGGGTTGACAATAATCCTAAAGGAATCAAGGAATCAAAAGCAAGTGAGTGAAAAGCACCACATACAAAAAGTATACCAAAAACTAAAATAAGACAGTATATAATAAAATAAAAATAATGATAATCAAAAAATATAATAAAATAAAATATGCCATACAGAGGAGCACACAGGGAACTACAAATAGGAAGCAAAGCTATTCCCTTCATTTAGGCCAAGTGGTGTAACAGTATTTAGGAAGTAAATCCATCTTGTTTCCTTTTGACTAAGGCACTTTTTCCATGTGACTCATGTTCTCTTAATCTGATGCAGTTAATTGTTCAACTGAATACCAAACAATGGTACGGTTTAAATATGAGATTAAGACCATTGAAGATCAATTAAGGGCTCTTTCACACTTGCGTTGGCCGGATCCGTCGTGTAGTCCATTTGCCGGAATTACACGCCGGATCCGGAAAAACGCATAAGAACGCATCATTTTTTCATTCCGGATGCGTCTTTCCGGCTTTTTTCCGGAGATACGGATCCGGAAATCCTGAATGCAACGCTTGCGTTTTTTGTCCGGATCCGCCGTACGGATCCGGTATGTAGACGGATCCGTCGTACGGATCCGTTGAAACAGCGGATCCATCGTGTATTTTAGAGCGGATCTGGTATGCAAAATAATTTCTTATCAGAAACTAATCCTATCACTAAAAATTAATCAGAAACTAATCTTATCACTGTTGTACAACTAATAAAATATGCAAATATTTTGGTCTATAAAAAGTAAACCTTTAAGGGACTAGCTCAGATTCTGCTTAGGATTGTCGCCAGGATGATGCCTGAACAAGAGTTTGCTTTCAAAGCCCTGATCTTGGTTTCAAGATGGAGGAAACAACAGCGAGATAGACGTCGGCGTTGTCTTCGTCGTTATTGGGTTCATCCAATTTCGTCTGCACGGATTACCGAAGGAGCATTTGAAGTCCTGTACCCGGAATTGCGTCATTATCCCGAAAAATTTAATAATTTTTTTCGCATGAACATGGCTAGCTTTGATGAGCTCCTAGACCGAGTATCACCAAGACTGGCCAGGATGGATACGTATTTCCGCAGGAGTGTGTCACCTACAGAACGACTCATGTTGACCATCCGGTAAGATAATGACATATATATATATATATATATATTAATTTTTATTATTTATATGTGTTGTCTAGTATTTATATTTCATTAACAATTTTTTTAGAAGATTTTCATAGCAGCTATACTAATCTGTATGTATTTAATATAAATATTACAGGCAGTAAATATATATTGATGCTTTCAAGTATAGTAAAATTTTACTCATAATGATATTTATGATAATTATTGTGATTCAGGCCATATCAAATTAGACAAATCCATAATCTAAAATGTTTAAGCATTTCAAATTAGTAATCTATTATTTTCTTTATTTTTTGTTCAGCTTTCTGGCTACAGGTGACAGTTTTACGTCGCTACACTACCATTTCCGGCTTGGGATTTCAACGATTTCAACTATTGTAAAAGAAACGTGTCAAGTTTTATGGGAGGAACTGCATGAGGAGTTCATACCTACTCCCAATCAGCAGAGATGGCTTCAAATTGAAAAAAAAATTTATGAGGTCTGTCAATTTCCGCATTGTGTCGGCGCAGTGGACGGAAAACATATCCGTATTATAAAGCCACCAGGTACCGGATCAGAATTTTTTAATTATAAAAAGTATTTTTCAATTGTTTTAATGGCCATCGCTGATGCTGAGTACCGGTTTGTGGCAGTTGATATTGGTGCATATGGCCGCACCAATGATTCAATGATTTTTAAAAACTCTTTCATGGGACGGAGCGTGTACAATCTGCAATTTGACTTTCCGCCTCCTGAACCTATGCCTGGAACCGACAGTCCACCACTGCCATACGTCTTGGTGGGGGATGAAGCTTTCCAAATGTCTGGAAACCTGATTAAACCCTACTCCAGCCGTGGATTGGATGCCACAAAACGCATTTTCAATTATCGCTTAACAAGGGCATGAAGAATGGTCGAGTGCACCTTTGGGATCCTTGTCTCAAAATGGAGAGTTTTTGCTAAACCGATTCAATTGAAGATTGAAACAGTAGACGAAGTAGTAAAGTGTGGGGTAGTTCTTCACAATTTCATACGGACTAAAGAACCCGCGATTGAGCGAATAATCGAGGACAGCGAAATGTGTAGTATTGAAACTTTTGGACCACGTGGTACGGTGGCCGTGTCCGCCATGCGAGATTCATTTGCTGCCTACTTCAGCTCAGATGCTGGACGTTTACAGTGGCAGGACCAGAATGTTTTTTTTTTTGTTTTTTCTTTTGTTTTGTTTTTTTGTTTCAAAATGCTTTTATTGAAGAATATGCCGACAATACATTCTGATTGTGAATAACACAATACAAAAAAAAAAAAAAAAAAAAGAAAAGAAAAGAAAAGAACAAAAAATAACTTTCTTCTATCATACATTGCAGATATGACAATACAAAGCAGGTATGACAATAATATCATTGATCCAAAACAACCATTTTATCATGTATCTTGTTTAGTAATTCTATAAGCTGTATAGAGACCCTATTAGGAAGAGAGGTAAGATAGGCTGCTTCTAATTTCCTTCCCTGTTACTTCTTTCTGCTGGAGACGTATGGCAAGAACATGTCTAGAAATTCCTAAAAGCCGACCAAAGTGCCCAAGTGTGTCTAAAATCTCTGTTTTTACCATTCTCCCATGACACTAGTTCCTCAAACCTGTATATCTGGTCAATCTTGGCAATCCATTGAGTTAGGGGTGGAGTTTCCTCCTTTAGCCAAAATTTAGGGATTAATAAACGCGCTGCACCTAAAAGATGGTTGAATAAAGGATGAGGTTTATCTTTAGCAGTGGGAGTGTGTATTCCTAACAGGGCTAGTAGTGGTGAAGAGGGAACTGTAGAATGGCAAATCTTGTTACTTTCTTCAAATATTTTCGACCACCAGTCTCTGATTAAAGGGCAAGTCCACCAAATGTGGATAAAAGAACCTTTATCATTACAACATCTCCAACATGTATCACTGTTTTCTGCTCTATATCTTCTGGTCACGTCTGGGGTTTTGTACCACCGTGTGAGGATCTTATAGGCGTTCTCCTGTATCCTTATACACCTCGATACTCTATGGGGTCTTATTAAAATTTTGGCTATCATTTCTGTAGGAAGGGTTAGGTCTAAATCTTTTTCCCAGTATCCTATGAATGCGGGTTTAGGCATTGTGATAGGGGTAGATAGTTTTTTATATATCAATGAGATCAGTTTTGGCTTCGTTCTTGAGTTTGTTAATAACTCTTCTAACCAAGTTAATGGTCTATTTAAAGCATTCCGAGATATATGTTTGGATGTAAATGAACGTATGAAGGATAGTAAAGGAGGTAGAAATTTACAGTCCGGAAATGTTTTAGAGAAAAGTTTAGGTTCCAACAGGGTCCCATCAGCATTGAATAGAGATATGATTGGGTGTGTTGAGTTCCTCACTGATGGAGGGAGGCTATTGAGAAGCTCCAAGGGAGCGAACGTGAGTATATCTCTGGTTTGAAGTACTGGGGATGGTAAGGGTAATGCATGTTCTGTGGTTTGTAACCAGTCCCAAGCTTTAAGTGTAGCTTTAATTATTGGGTTAGGGTTTTCGTTCATGTATTTGGGTACCACGTCTCCCACCAAGAGACCTCTAAACATGGGTCCAATTTGCGATTGTTCTAAATTAGCCCAAAGTTCCATTGTTGGGTCTTTAAGCCATCCCACTACTCTGGCAAGTAAGACTGCCTTATTATACAACTCAGGATTAGGCATACCTATTCCACCGTAAGCTTTTGGCTTGCACAGCGTCTGTAGAGCTATCCTAGCCTTTTTACCTGCCCAAATAAATGATCTGGTCATTTGATTCAGCTTATTATAGAAAGTGATAGGTACCGGGATCGGTAGAACCTGTTGAAGGTATGTTACCTTCGGGACTATCAGGGACGTAACTAAGTTTTTTCTGCCAAACCAGGATAAGATATGTTTGTCAAGGGAGGTTAGCTGTTCTTTCAGTGAATTTAGTAATGGGGTGTAGTTGAGATTAAACAACTCGCTTGGGTCTGAGCTGATTTTAACCCCTAAGTAAGTGATATGTGGAGTATCCCAGTTATAGGGGGACTCAGCTTTAAGTTTCTGGATGAGTGAACTAGGGAAACCAACGTTTAGTATATGGGATTTACTCTTATTAATTTTAAAATTAGAGAAAAGGCCAAATCGTTCTAAAATCCGGTATATATGTGGTAAGGCTATTGTAGGGTTAGTGATCATAATGAGTAGATCGTCGGCAAAAGCCGCGGTTTTGTGTTCGAATTCACCTAATTGTACACCTTGGATCTCCCTCTCTCTCCTAATATCCTGCAACAGAGTTTCCATAACCAAGACAAATAGTAGGGGAGAGAGGGGGCATCCTTGCCTAGTCCCATTGCTGATTTCAAAGGGACTGGAGACAGAGTTATTCACAATGATCGATGCCGATGCGTTGGAGTAAAGTGAAAAGACTGCTTTAATGAATGGGTCTGGAATGCCAAAGGTGACAAGTACCTCTTTCATATAGTCCCAATTAACTCTGTCAAATGCCTTCTCAGCATCTGTGCTGAGAAGGATCATTGGACGTTTATTTCTTTTTGAGATATATAAGCAATTGAGGACTCTAGAAGTGTTTTGCTTGCCCTCTCTGCCCTTTACGAAGCCTACCTGGTCTTTTTGGATCAATGTGGGGAGCAACCTCGAAAGACGCGTCGCCATCATTTTTGCCAGAATTTTAAGGTCTAAATTTAGTAAAGATATTGGGCGATAGTTTGCACAACTCGAGCTATCCTTCCCTTCTTTAGGGATCAAGGATATGTGAGCCCTGGTCATGTCCACAGACATTGGGGTACCTAGTAACGAGCCGTTACAGACGTTCAGCAGGTGGGGACCCAGTATGTTTGATAGTGATTTGTAATATGGGGCTGAGAAACCATCTGGTCCCGGACATTTGCCCCTGGGGAGTTGATTAATGGTATCTTCCAGCTCCTTCAGGGAGAAGGGAGTTTTTAATGACAACGCTTGCTCCTCAGAAAGAGCAGGGAGAGACAGTGAGTCTAGAAAAGCCGTCATATTATCAGGTGAGGAGATCTCCATTTGCTTATCAGGCTCATACGTTCTCAGATTGTACAATGCGTGATAGAATTCTCTAAATCGTGTAGCTATAGATGAAGTGGAATAAGCCGTATTGCCATCCGCCAATTTTATTCTGTTAATAAAGTTATGTGATTGCCTTTTTTTGATACATTGCATCATGAACTTCGAAGCTCTATCACCATGAGCATAGTATCTAAATTGGGCTTGTATGTAATATTTGGCTGATGACAAGTTTAGCAGGTTTTTTAATACTTCCCGTGCGTCAGTTAGCTCCTTGTAATGGGTTTTTAACAGAGATTGTTTGTGCAGGGATTCTAAGCGTTGAATCTTCGATATCAAATCATCTATCTGAATTTTCCTAGCTTTTTTAACCCTAGCACCCATGGCAATAAAGTGGCCTCTCATGTATGCTTTGTGAGCATCCCAAAGCACTTGCTGGGAGGAAACAGAGCCTTTGTTTAGCGAGAAAAATTCCTCCAATGTTTTTTGTGTGAGTGAAAGATGATCCCCAGGTGAGACCAATTGTTCATTTAGTCTCCATCTGAAATGACGCGGTTCAGAAGTGGGCAAGTCCAGAGTAAAGAACACAGGCGCATGGTCTGACAGATGCATCAAGCCAATACTGGCCAGTTTTCTGAATTGAAGGTATTCTATGGATACGAATAAGTAGTCTATTCTATGGTATGATCCATGTACTGGTGAATAGAAAGAGAAGTCCTTAGTTTTTGGATTTAAGAGTCTCCATACATCGCAAACGAACCACCTATGCAGGTATTTTTTGAGATGCCTGCGAGCCTTGCTCAAAATGGCTGATCTTTAGAGGTGGAATCAATATCTGGTTCAAGCGTCATATTGAAATCACCTCCCAGGATCACTATCCCCTCCCTGTGTGGCTCCAACCTAGCAAGGGATTCTGTAATCCAAGCAACCTGGCCAGTATTGGGGGCATAGATGTTGACAAAAGTGTAGACCTGATTAGCAATGGAACCCTTAAGCATAATGTATCTTCCCTCAGTATCCTGGATATGGTTTATGTAGGAAAAAGGGAGGTCTTTTCTTATACCTATGCTGACGCCCTTGGAGGCCGAGGGTCCCGCTCCGCAGTAATACCAGTTCGGGAACAGGGAGTGAGTAAGATTAGGGTACTTGTTAAATTTAAAATGGGTCTCTTGGAGAAAAATGATCGAGCAATTCTCCTTTTTCAAATAAGAGAAGATCTGGCTACGCTTAGATGGGGAGTTGAAACCCTTCACATTGAAGGATGCCACGCGGATGCTAGCCATACCTCAATGCAAGGGGTAATGTAAGATAGTATAGCGGTGATAAAGAGCAGATTAGAATAAAGCAACAAGGTACCGTAAAGCCCTCGGCCTCCCCAGGCGAAGCATCAGGGTCTCCCTTAGTTCTATATTTGAGCTGTAGATCATGGTTATATGTCAGAATACCTGCGAATATGACATCAATAAGCGAAGAAAGTGAGAACATTAAATAAAACATAACAATAAAAAGAACGTTGTGAACTGTAGCACAGTAGAGCATAAAAGCTCTAAAAGTTAGGTAAGGGGGAAAGACTCAAAGTTTCCAGACCTATCCCTTTGTGGCTCAGTTTAAACCAGAGCTTAGTTCGGTGTCAAAAACATTGTAAAATGCTACCATTATTAAATGCTACCATAGCCCCATGGCCTAGTCTCAACAGCATAAGTGTACTTATATAAGTAGAAATATGCCTATGAGTGTTACTAATAATAGTGAGGATATAATAGCAATCAGCATAAAGCTATTAACAGGTGTTCAGCTAAGTAACTTGGTATAATATCTGGCGATCCACGCATGAGGTCGCACATATCCGACATCACTATCTAGGATAACATTCAGAAGTGTTATGTATTTTAAGTCATAATATATTCGCATAATATATTCGCATAATATATTCGCACAACCATGCGGATATAGCCTGAAAATTTCCTATGTAAACACTTTGAAACCAATAGAACCTACAAATATCATCTCTTACTGTGTTAATGACAGGTGGGTGAGTAATATAGTAGTGCCAAGAGCCTAAAATGGATCACTACATTTGCGAAAAAGGAAGTGGCCGCGAGTTTCATATACCCTTCATTCCAAAGAACTTATGCGCTAATAAGAAAGAAAGCGAAAACGAAAAGCGCAGCATTTCTACCCATGCGCCACCAGCTAGCTTCCTTCTCCACAAACACAAGCGCATCCCTGTGTTATGCGAATAAGTAATATCTCTAGATATGCGAATAAATAACATTTCTAAATATGCGAATAGGGTGAAGAACTTAAGCGTAGGTATTCCATATATATAACGGAAAGAAGCGAAATATTATAAGAGACAGGATCATTAAGAATGCATATTTATCTGCCAGGTCGATATTCCAGCTGTTCAGTCCTCCGGTAGTGGAAGTCTTCTCGGGGTAGTATTATTCCCTCTCCGTGCTCTTTGCTGCTTTGGGGTGCGAGGAATCTCCCAAGGCCATATATTCGGAAGTTCAGGTAGAGCTGCAATCCCCTGGATCGGGTCCCAATTATCGATCGGTAGTGGTTGGATATCCAAATGTTGGTAAATCTTCTCTAGGTCTTTGAATGTGGAAACGAAGAGGCGACGTCCCTCGTGGGAAAAAGAAATGCCGAACGGGAACGACCATCTATACAGGATCTTATGAGCTCGCAGCCAGTCGGTAAGCGGTTTTAAGGCTCTGCGTTTTTTCAGTGTCGATTGCGCTAAGTCCTGAAAGACGGCGATGTTGTATCCTTCCCAGTTGAGGGACAGAGTATTCCTGGCCCCTAATAGAATTGCTTCCTTGACGGGGAAATGAAGGAACTTACAGATAATGTCTCGAGGAGGCTCGTTAGGTTGCGGCTTAGGCCTCAGGGCCCTATGCGCCCTCTCAATGGTAACCTCGTGCGCTGTGTCCGGGCCTAGGAGTTGTAGACAAATCTGCATCACCGTTTCTGGTATGTCACTTGGGGCCACCGATTCAGGTATACCTCTAAATCTGAGGTTATTTCTTCTCCCCCTGTTCTCCTGATCCTCTATGGCTGTGTACAGCATATTTATATGCGCATTTAGATCTGCCATATTCGAGGATATTGCCTTCTGATGCGTAGTAAGCTTGGATTGGTGTTCCTCAAGCGATTCTACTCTAGTGCCTATGTGCCGTATGTCGCTCCTAATAGCTGCCATTTCAGAGCTCAGGGGTTCAAGAGCTTCAGCCAGTGTCTCTCTTAGAAAGTTCCGGGATATAGGCCTAGTGTCAGGGTCAGGGGAGTCATCCCTACCTCCCATGGCGCCCAGAGGAGCTTGTTGCTTGAGGCTGGAGGATCTCGGCGTACCCGGCGCCATCTTAGGTTCTTTAGCCACGTATGCAGCTGCCGTCTTTTTGATGAATTTCTCCATATCTCCTGCTTGCACTGTCGACTTGTTAGGTCCGGCAGGGTCAGTGGTCTTCTGCCCACCTATTTTGACCATTTTGCCAATCTGGATAGCTGAAAATAAGGTGCTTTTAGGGATATCTGGTCACAGAGCCACGCTTCACACAGCCATCTGCTTTCAGCGCTAGCTCCGCCCCCCCAGGACCAGAATGTTTAAAATTCTAATTTTGTACTGTTGCTGTTTTTTTTCCCCAAAAAAATATTCAATAATAAAGTTTAATAACTTTTTCAAATATAGTAGTATGGTGTTTCTTTTTAAATAATTTATATTATTTTTACTAAAAATCTTATCACCGCATGAGTAGCCACTATCATTGGCTGGCTCCCCAAGCGATGTGAGAGCATGTCAGGCCTTTATCCACCACACCCTCTCCCACCGCCTGTAGAGCGACAGTTCCAGTGTCGCTCCACAAGCGGTGTGAGAGCGTGTCAGGCCTTTATCCACCACACCCTCTCCCACCGCCTGTAGAGCGACGTTTCCAGTGTCGCTCCACAAGCGGTGTGAGAGCGTGTCAGGCCTTTATCCACCACACCCTCTCCCACCGCCTGTAGAGCGACGGTTCCAGTGTCGCTCCACAAGCGGTGTGAGAGCGTGTCAGGCCTTTATCCACCACACCCTCTCCCACCGCCTGTAGAGCGACAGTTCCAGTGTCGCTCCACAAGCGGTGTGAGAGCGTGTCAGGCCTTTATCCACCACACCCTCTCCCACCGCCTGTAGAGCGACAGTTCCAGTGTCGCTCCACAAGCGGTGTGAGAGCGTGTCAGGCCTTTATCCACCACACCCTCTCCCACCGCCTGTAGAGCGACAGTTCCAGTGTCGCTCCACAAGCTGTGTGAGAGCGTGTCAGGCCTTTATCCACCACACCCTCTCCCACCGCCTGTAGAGCAACAGTTCCAGTGTCGCTCCACAAGCGGTGTGCGAGCGTGTCAGGCCTTTATCCACCACACCCTCTCCCACCGCCTGTAGAGCGACAGTTCCAGTGTCGCTCCACAAGCTGTGTGAGAGCGTGTCAGGCCTTTATCCACCACACCCTCTCCCACCGCCTGTAGAGCGACAGTTCCAGTGTCGCTCCACAAGCGGTGTGCGAGCGTGTCAGGCCTTTATCCACCACACCCTCTCCCACCGCCTGTAGAGCGACAGTTCCAGTGTCGCTCCACAAGCGGTGGAAGAGCATGTCGGGCCTTTATTTTTAGATAAGTAAAAAAAAAAAAAGGACACATAAAAACTTTGAACTGAATTTTACTGAATTTTATAAAATAAAAATATATATAAATAAAACAATATTAATATAAAATTTGAAATAACAAAAATTACAAATCCTGGTATTGAGGAATTGTAGGAGGAGGTTGGGGGGTGGAAGGCAGTGCACGGCTTGATCCCTCTCCACCTTCGTATGTTCTGGTGGAGACTGAAATGTGTGATGTGGGAGGAGAGACAGAGGGAGTATGCAAACGGGATGGGGGATTGGGTGAAGGAGTTGTCCGAGCCAGCGAAGAAGGAGTGGTGAAAGTTGCTTGTTGGAAATAGTTTTGAGGAGAGAAAGAAGAGTGGTGAAAAGGCTCGGGGGTTGTAGAATGGGGAGGTGGTTGAGGTGGACGGGTTGGAGTTTGTGGAGGTTGGAAGGGGTGAGGAGGTTGGAAGGGGTGAGGAGGTTGTGGTGGGGGATAGGAATGGGAGGGGGGATAGGAATGGGAGGGGGGATAGGAATGGGAGGGGGGATAGATTGGTGGTTGGGGAACAGGAGTTGTGCGGTGTCTCAAATCCCACACCGCATCCTCCACCCTACGTCTGAACTCCAACACCTGGTCGGGCGTGAAGTCCGCCACCAGCTGAATAATTGACGGCCAATAGGTTTGTAGCGGGCCCGGCTGAGAAAACTGCGCCACACACTCCCGCAGACTTCTCAGCTCGGCCTCGATGGCTACAATCCTATTGCTGTAACCACACAAGGTCTCATACAAGAGCCTTGTGAGGTCTTCATAATCAGCTTGGCGGCTTCTACCTGCCCTCTGGCGACGCATCAACGCCTCTAAAAGTGGCGCCATAACGGCCATTGTTGCGTCACCAGAGGGCACCAGTAGAGGACGATTTGGGTCCTGACCAGGTGCTGGACGAGGTGGAGAGGGATCCGCGGGTGGCAGCTCAGCAGGGACCGCCTCTTGTTGACTTTCACAAGGAGGTTCTGGCGCCCGAGTACTGCTAGTTGTTCTGTAAAAAAAAAAAAAAAGAAAGAAAAATTAGCATTTTTTAAAAATAGTTTTCACCATTTGACCAATTTTTTTAGGGATTTTTGTACTTACCTTCGCAGCTCTAGGGTTCTACGTAGGAACCCTAGGGCAGCCGCATAGCGGTACGGCTGCCGGCGGGTTTCCGCCAGACCCACTCGGGCGATTGACCTCCTCGTTATAGTCTTTCTTATAGCGGTCCCTTATTGAGCGCCATCGCACCACGACTGCCGTCTCTGAAAAATATGAAAATAAACATTACTCTCAAATTACTGGCATTACCAAACTGCAGCCCTACAGCTGTTGCAAAACTACTACTCCCAACATGCCTGGATAGGGCATGCTGGAAGTTGTAGTTTTGCAACAGCTGGAGGCCGCAGGTTGGACATGACACATCACTAATCAATTAAAAAAATTTAAGGATACTTACTGCAATCTTCCTGTTTGCCTTCACTGAGGTCGTCCCAATCCGTCAGCATTTTGCCGCAAATCTCCATCCACAGACTCCGGGTCAGGTGATGGTCTGCATGGCGGCGGTCGGTATGGTCCCAGAGTGGGACGCGTTCCTCCACCAGATGGATGAGGAGTTCGTTGTCGATATAGAAACCAGATAATTCCTCCTCATCCGTTCTGGCAGAGGCCCTTGAACCCTAAAAAAATGAGAAAATAATTTATTAATTTTAAAAAATAATGTAATAATTTACACATATGAGATAACAAGAATCAATACTGAGATATACTCAAACGTCCCTGACCGCCGTGTGCTCCCCGGCGCCTTGTGGGTGGTTGCTGATGACCTCTTGATGCAACAGTAGGATTAGACTAAAATAAAAGAATATCAAACTTAATAACCTTAAATTTTAATAATTTTAGAAAAAACACACTGCATTTATTTTTATTTTTTTAATTACCGATTCATGGTGTCCACCCCCGACTTCCTCCTCTCCCGCTGTAGGAACAGGGCCGGAATACCTCTCCTCCGTTGACGAATGCTGTAAAAGAAAAAAAAAATATATATTTTGGACATGAATGGGATAATAAAATAAAAAGTTAAAACATGACATACCGTATCCAAGCGAACTCGTCGCCTTGGAGGAGAGTTGCCGGACTCACTTGAATAGACAATTAAACAATTGTTTTTCAATCATTGAAAAAAAAATAATCAAAATGATACTTACTGGACATTTTTTTTTCAAAGATGAAGATAAGGTCTGTCTCCCAAAAAATATAACCTAAGAAAAATGAGAACAAAAAGATGAAAATTAACACATTAATATTAAACAACAGTACTACCTTAACCAGGGGACTACTACCCCCAACATCAACCATGCAGTCACCCCAGCCAGCTGCAGTCACATAGAAAAAGCACTTTGGACTGAAGCTGGGGTGACTGCACGGTGGGTGCGGGTGGCTGCATTCCCCAGGGGACTACTACCCCCAACATCAACCATGCAGTCACCCCAGCCAGCTGCAGTCCCAAATAAAAAGCACTTTGGACTGAAGCTGGGGTGACTGCACGGTGGGTGCGGGGGGCTGCATTCCCCAGGGTATTACTACCCCCAACATCAACCATGCAGTCACCCCAGCCAGCTGCAGTCCCAAAGAAAAAGCACTTTGGACTGCAGCTGGGGTGACTGCACGGTGGGTGCTGGTGGCAGCATTCCCCAGGGGACTACTACCCCCAACATCAACCATGCAGTCACCCCAGCCAGCTGCAGTCCCAAATAAAAAGCACTTTGGACTGAAGCTGGGGTGACTGCACGGTGGGTGCGGGGGGCTGCATTCCCCAGGGGATTACTACCCCCAACATCAACCATGCAGTCACCCCAGCCAGCTGCAGTCCCAAAGAAAAAGCACTTTGGACTGCAGCTGGGGTGACTGCACGGTGGGTGCGGGGGGCTGCATTCCCCAGGGGATTACTACCCCCAACATCAACCATGCAGTCACCCCAGCCAGCTGCAGTCCCAAAGAAAAAGCACTTTGGACTGCAGCTGGGGTGACTGCACGGTGGGTGCGGGGGGCTGCATTCCCCAGAGGATTACTACCCCCAACATCAACCATGCAGTCACCGCAGCTGCAGTCCCAAAGAAAAAGCACTTTGGACTGCAGCTGGGGTGACTGCGCGGTGGGTGCTGGGGGCAGCATTCCCCAGGGGACTACTACCCCCAGCATTCATTTGCTGCCTCCTACATGCATCTACTATGTCTAGGACATAGTAGATGCATGTAGTTAATGTATATTTCCAGACAAAACACACACTGAAAACTCACCTCCAGGAGCTGAAGACACGACCTGTCCTCTCCCGAAGCCAGCCAAGCCCTTCCTACTTCCTGGCGCAGGCGCAGACGAAACTTCCGGATCCGTCGTTGCGCCGTAAGAACTGAAGATGTTAGGACGGATCCGGAATAATACATTCCAATGGGCTATTATTCCGGATCCGTCGTTGCGGCAAGTGTTCCGGATTTTTGGCCGGAGCAAAAAGCGCAGCATGCTGCGCTATTTGCTGCGGCCAAAAAACGTTCCGTTCCGGAACTGAAGACATCCTGATGCATCCTGAACGGATTTCACTCCATTCAGAATGCATGGGGATAATCCTGATCAGTATTCATCCGGCATAGAGCCCCGACGACGGAACTCTATGCCGGAAGACTATAACGCAAGTGTGTAAGAGCCCTAACTCAAAAGTTAACTGCCTCAGAGTTGTAAGTTTTTAACAAAGAAATGGAGGAAACATTTTTTAAATGGGATAAACAGATTAAAACTATGAAGACAAAAAAAATTGCAATGAGATATGTCTGATATGGAAAATAATAGGGTCGATCGCTGGAAAGCTAATGAGTATAGGAGTAGGTCAGTCTTCAAATCTTTCAACCAGTGAAGAGGGAGATATTCCCACATACAGATTGAGAAGAGATCCCAGGAGACACACTAAAGGCAAATTTGATGATTCCCAACCACTGAAGGGCAAGAGACGCCAAGGGACGGGTCAAAAGTTAATATAGGTAATAAATGTATTTGACCATACTCTTACACAGGATCAAAAATCGATCCTGGGTAAGGGTCTATTATTTTCACCCACTTGTAATTTCGACTCCTTCTCAACAGTGAAGGACATACACCTCTTTACTAGGAAACTCATTTTTAGGAAGATTTTTAACCGGGGGATGGATTCCAACTTCCCAACGCCTGCCGAACAAGAAGCCTTAGCTACTCTCACTGCACATTTGGAAGAGCAAGAAGAGCCTAATTCCCAAATCTGCTAAATTCCCTGCCTCGTCTCTATTTCCAAACATTGAATTGTTTGTCCAGCTGGTGTGTAGGGAACTTTCTAAAATTCCCAACACAATAATCAAGGACAATTGTACTAAAGGTAAGAGATGTGCGCTCAAGGAGATTAAGGCATGGACTGCTGTGGTTATTAAACCTGTGGACACAGGGGGAAACATAATAATATGGCCCAGATCCATGTATGTATCAACTGAGGGATGTTAATTGTTATAGAAAGCTTACTTTCAATCTGACTGAAAAATTTAAGAGCTAGATGCCATCGTCTTGCAGGGTGTAGAAGCAGGGTTAATTTCTAAGAAGCAATACAATATATCTTATGCTTGAACACCCGGTCATTCCCACCCATCATCTTCTACCAAGCACAAGAACATCAGAGAACTTCTGGGGAGACCAATAGTGTCGGGGGTTAATGGTTTGAATTATTCCATTTGTAAATATATTGAATTTGTTTTACATCCTATAGTGGAGAGCCTCCTTTCTTATTTAAAAGACACTATGGATATATTAAAAGAGGAGGAGGAGATCCAACTAGAACCAGGTATGATGATAGCTATGGTACCTGCGACGTTGAATCTCTATATACGTCAATTAGACACGAGAATGGCCTGAGGGCGGCTGATAATTTTTTCGGACTACCAACATGGTAAAAGAGAAACGTGAGTTTGTTATGCCTCTGTTAACTCACGTTTTATTCTGTTTGGGGGGGCTCTCTTTCTACAGCTCCAAGGGACTGCTATGGGGGCATCTTTTGCACCCTCATTTGCAAATCAGATCCCCTGCCATTGGCCCATAGGATTCAATATTGGAACTGTTATATTGACGATTTTTATATTATTTGGAAGGGCAGTGAGGAGGAATTTAAATCATTCATACAACAGCTTAAAATGAACAACATCAGCATAAAACTTGAGTATAAGATGAGCAGGACCAGCATCGTTTTCTTAGATGTGTGCTTTCAGGTTGACTATAAGAGTCAAATAGTGAAGCTCTGTAGTGTCCCACTAGGTAAATGTGGGCACTGCACAAGGGTCAATTGGGCCACGTGGTTCTCCTATTCCTGAGGGACAATGGCATTGTATTTAACAGTCCATGTGTATTGCTATGTTTTTATGTGTATTTTTCCCTGTTATGTGTGTATCAAGCCTATCAGGGTGTAGTTCCTCCTCTTAGACAGTAGAGGCGGCTAGGGAACCCCTAGTATAAATAGTCAGGTCCTGTGCAGGGAAAGGAGTTGTTGTGTAGTCAGGAGTCTGTAAGAGACAGAAGAGAGTGTGCACTTCAGCAGAGAGGAGCTGAGGGCCACCTCCTGACATGCAGCTAGACAGCCCAGGCTTCTAGCTGACCACCAGGAGAAGAAGCTGCCTCCTGAGGGCAACCAGAAGTTCCCATAACCAGAGCAGAGCAAAGCAGAAGTGTAACCAGCTAACCTGAGCGCTGAAGGGCAGAAGGATTTTACTGAAAGCAAGGATATACATACCTGAGGAAGTTTTCTACCAAGGATAAAGCCAGCATTAGGGCATACGGACCTTGGGATAAAGACAGACAGGAGTTCTGAGGAATAGTGCACAAGATTTCTGAGGAAAGGTGCAGCCTGATCTGTAAGTGTTTTAACCCTCTGAGTATCTTGCAAGAACATTGTGCCTGCCATTTGTAAAAGCCTGCTTATCATTGCTACTGCCATGTGGAACTGAACCTAGACTGTACAAAGTAAACTGTTTCCAGTAAAAGGAAGTTTTGGTTCACCACAACATCGTGTTCCTCAATTATTCCTATCTTAAATCGGTGTGCCACTGTTACCGGCACTGGCGTCACAAATCTTAAAGGGACCTTGCCCCCGGCACATTAAACATCTGCAACATCCAGGGCACCTCATCTACCACCAGGCCTGGTCCCTATACACTGAGAGTGCCCCAGAGGCCCCCTGTGCCAGCCTCTCCATCACTGCTGTACGCCTGCCCAGGGTCTTTCAAGAAACTGTGAGTAACCCAGAGGAAACCCTCATTTGCCTAAGTTACCGTGACCTCACCATTGTAATACCCTGTAGGGCGGCGTACTGCAGATCCTCTACAGGAAACACACCTCTGTAAATGCCTTATTATTTGCAAGATCAGCCCATCCGGGTAATCTCATTAACAGTATACCAGTCGGTCAATTTTTAAGACTGAGGAGAATTTGCTCAACTGAACGTAATTTCAAATTCCAGGTGGAAGATCTCTGTGGGAGATTCCATGAGAGAGGATATAGTACAAGGTCCATAGAGGCAGGCTTTTAGAGGGCTCACCTGGACAACCCCTTTAATAACTACTGTGAAGGGCCTAGCCGTCTGGGCAACCCCACAAATCATCCCCCCATCCACCTTGTACTTGTTCCACTGATCCGCTACTTATGGGCTACATGGGCATGAGTTCAGTCACTTCGGTGCGCAATCCCATCCTGTGGCGCGTGATCCCGTGAGACCCGTGACCTACAGCGGCAGGTCTTGTGGGATCACGCGCTGCAGGACGGGATTGCCCACCGAAGTGGCTGAACTCATTCCTGCACAGCCCACAAGTAGCAGAACAATTACAAGAGGGGTGGGGAATAGCCAAATAAAAAAATATTTTGAACCAAAAGGTGTCATGGGGGCTCTGTGGATGGTACTGTTATGGGGGCTCTGTGGATGACACTGTTGTGGGGATCTGTGGATGACACTGTTGTGGGGGGATCTGTGGATGACACTGTTATGGGGGGATCTGTGGATGGCACTGTTATGGGGGGATCTGTGGATGGCACTGTTATGGGGGGATCTGTGGATGGCACTGTTATGGGGGGATCTGTGGATGACACTGTTATGGGGGGATCTGTGGATGGCACTTATGGAGGGGATCTGTGGATGGCACTTATGGAGGGGATCTGTGGATGGCACTTATGGAGGGGATCTGTGGATGGCACTGTTATGGGGGGATCTGTGGATGGTACTGTTATGGGGGCTCTGTGGATGGCACTGTTATGGGGGCTCTGTGGATGGCACTGTTATGGGGGCTCTGTGGACGGCACTGTTATGGGAGCTCTGTGGATAGCACTAAAATGGGGGCTCTGTGGATGGCACCGTTATGGGGGCTCTGTGGATGGCACCGTTATGGGGGCTCTGTGGATGGCACCGTTATGGGGGCTCTGTGGATAGCACTGTTGTGGGGGCTCTGTGGATGGCACTGTTGTGGGGATCTGTGGATGGCACTGTTGTGGGGGGGATCTGTGGGTGACACATATATAGCACCTTATGCTATATATGTGTCATCCACAGATCCCCCCCCATAACAGTGTCCCTGTGAGTGAATGATCCCCAATATAGGGACTGGGGGCTGGCATCTGTGGTTGTAATGGCAGCGGGGCCCGGTGCAGTCACTGTATTCTATTACACCGGGCCCCGCTCACTGTAATACTAATATTCATATGTGAACAATTTGAAATCCTCTGCGATCCTCTCCCTCTGAGCACTCTGTACTCACAAACTCAGTAGCAGGCCGGGCGGCAGCGCAACTCACTGACATCACTCGCTTGCTCCTCCCACTTTATGAATGAAGTAGGAGGAGCAGGCGCGTGACGTCAGTGAGTTGCGCTGCCGCCCTGCATGCTACTGAGTTTGTGAGAAAATTATTAATCAGTAATGAGAATTGTTACTGATTTATAATTTCCCTCTTTATGTAATATAGTTTATGTTATGCGTTAAATCGGCAATTAAATATGCAAGTGAATTGGGTCGCATAAGGGCTGTATGCTATTGGGTTGGCTTGGTCGAATAGACGAAGATAGAGAATATAGCGCTATATTTGACAATTCTACCAAGCCAACCCATTAGTGATAGTAGTAATATTTACTATCACAAAATTTGTGATACTAAATTACTAGCACTAATTTAGTGATATTAAAGTAAAATACTAATTTGACTAATGGGTTCAGATGGAAAAAAAAACAAATATTCGCTATAACGAATATATTTTAATACATTTGAAATATTTGCAAATTTACGAAGTTGTAATATTTGTATGAATATTTTGATATTTGAATATTCGCGCTCATCCCTATCCACCATGTCGCACATCCCCGTGATGTCCACAATCCAATTGGATATCTTCTCTATCAAATTTTGATTGTTCTTTTCTGCGCCTACCATGTTGATCACGGTTAGTGGCGAATCATGCTTACATGCCGGAGAGGGAGCGTGAGAAAGTAATACCACATCCAAGGGAGGTCAATGTATGAAATTAGCCACAGAGGAAGGAGTCTTAGTTAACTCTGAAACGCGTATGGTGAATGATAACCCCATGAAATCAAACATAGGATTGGGACATTGAAGCGCTTCAAGCTGAACACAAGGAGAGGGATCGGTATCGATACTTTTAAAGGAAAAATTGAAAAACTGATAGCCGCAGTGAAAACCTGACCTGCCGCTTGATTAAGCATCTGTGCAGGAACTACATCAGGGAAATCACTAACACAGCACTCCTACAAGTGATTATCGAGGATCCCCAAACCTACAGAGAAACCTCTTGGAAACCACATCACTGCCTGCATGTAATCTCACTACACATGGGACACCACGTTAGTCGCAGTATAACCGGCAAACACTCAACAAAACCGTGAGTAAAATTAAATGCTGAGTCAGTGTACATGTGGACAGGGGTATCTGAGACACCAATAATCTTATCAAAGAAGTGACTATATACTAATAGCTTCCATCCGACTATACTGAAGTCTGTATATGACTTTTTAACTCCAGCACCGCTGACTGTGATTTCTAGCTGGGCGATTTGCTGGACTAATGCAATACGCTTATACAGAGCTATAGAAAGCAATAACTAAATCGAGGAATCCACCAGGACTTATTCCTCTATGATCTTAATTTTATTTTATATTCATAAATTGATTTTATATGTATTATGTTATAAGTACTACATAGCATGCTACTGTATGTTTAATAACTATTTTATGTGATGTTATACACAATTTGGTTAAAATAAAATATACTGTTTACACAACTCCCTATGTTCAGCTGATTAAAGGTGTGCCCTACTACTTCTTAATATGAAATTAAAATGTGTTTGAGCAGAAATGTGGGACAAATTATTGAAGCAGAAGCTTCCAAGTAAAGGAGGGGGCGCGGAACAATTACCCACTCCCGACTCGGGGAGTTAGTGACGATAAATAACAATACAGGACTTTTAAGATGCCCTGTTATTGGAATGATTAATACAAAATTATAGTGAATGTCACTGGGGTATTTTGGATTTGGAAACGTTATACAGGAGAGGCCCTGCTGCCACTTTGTTGACTCTAGATAACTTCTGCCTGATCACACATCCCTGTGACGTCCACAATACAATTGGATATATTCTGTATCAACTTTCGATGTTCTTTTCTGCACCTACCATGTTGATCATGGTTAGTGACAAATTAGGGTTCCACGCCGGAGAGGGAGCGTGAGAAAGGGATACCACATCCAAGGGAGGTCAATGGATGAAATGTGATTGAGCGGAAATGTGTAACAAGTTGTTAAAACGGAAGGATCGAATGAAAGGAGGGGGCGCTCGTCAATAAAAGACAAATTTTACAAATTTAAGTCCCTACCTATGCAGAGCACAGGTTTTTCATAGGCACAAAAGGGTTAATGAAAGTTTTTGGAACCGCGCTGCTCTGGACTATAGTCTCCGGTCAACAGTGGATGGTGCCGGGCTCCAGCACCTTTCCTTTCCACCCAAAAAGGTCCGATCCTCCACAGATAGTTTCCTCTATAGGGTTCAAGGAAATTGGTACAATAGTGAAGCACCCTTTGGCTTGATGTTTTTAAAAGGTTTTATTGTACTCACAAGAGTCGATCAACAAAAGGCATATATCAATAGATACAATCGTCTCGTTTCTGCCCTTCATTACCTGCATTTCCAGTGTGAATACCTACCACACTACTCCGGAACCAGCAGCAGTGCAAGTAATTTGTCCGTGCTAGGATACAGGACTGACTTTTTCATTGTTGTTACAAAAGGGTTAATGTCACCCACCAATGGAACAGACGATTTGTAAAAATTTCGGTCCCTGTCAACTATGCAGAGCAGGGGTTTATTCACGGCAAAACTATGTACATGTCACCCACCAATTAAACAGACGATTTAAAAAAATTAGGTCCCTGTCACCTATGCAGTGTAGGGGTTTTTATACGGCAAAATTGGTAAAATGTCACCTGACAATGTAACAGACGATTTTTTTAAATTTAGGTCCCTGTCACTTATGCAGAGCAAGGGTTTATTCCAAGCAAAAATGGTAAAATGTCACCCAAGAATGTAACAGCACCCTGCTCCCTCTATTGCTGTGCTGGTGCCTCTTCCTCCGAACTAGACAGGTCACTCGCATGACCTTGATTCCATGTGGGGTCTAGTATCTCATCATCCTCCACATCATCTTATACCCAGTCTTCATCCCTGCCCTCCTTGTCGGTCTGCAGACTGCAGAAAGCCGCTGCAGTTGGCACCTTTTGTCATCATCAGAGACGTGCTGCAGTGGTCTTACAATGTCCTCATCCTGAAACATAAGTGGTTGGGCATTAGTGCACTCTTCCACCTCTGGTGCAGGGCTATGTGGATGGCCCATGGAAACCCTGCCAGCAGAGTCATCAAAAAGCATAAGAGACTGCTGCATGACCTGGGGCTCAGACTGCTTGCCAGATTTGCAAGGGGGTCAGTTGAAAGACAGATGGTCATGGGCTGTAGGTTACAACTCTGATCTTTCAGCAGGGAACTGGGTGGGAGACAATGCAAAGGAACTGTACTTGTTCTGGCCTCACCTGATTCGTACTGTCTAGAATTGAGCAGACACCTGGATGTTTGGGTTCGATGTGTTCGGCCGAACTTCACAAAAAAGTTTTGAGCCGAAGTTGAAGTCAATGGGGACCCTAACTTTTGAGCAGTAAAATAGCTCTAAAAATGTCATGGAAAATGCTAGAGGGCTGCAAATGGCAGCAAAATGTGGTTAAGAGCATGGCAAGTGCTCTGCAAACAAATGTGGATAGGGAAATGACTTAAAATAACATAAAATACATAAAAAATAATCTTGATCTAGGAGGATGAGGTCCATATGAAGTGGGAGGTTGAGGAGGCAGTGGATGTAGCGGTGTAGGTAGAAACTGCGGTGAAGGAGGAGGAGGTAGGCTACACTGATTTTTGGTTTTAAATTTAACTTTATTTTTTAAAATTAGGGTACACTTCAAAACATTGGGAAATATAACCTGTGAGAACCCCCCTCCAGTAATGCTAAACACACGTTCAGACAATACAATGGCTGCAGGGCAGGCCAGAACCTCCAAGGCGGTAAGGGCAAGCTCAGGCCATGTGCCCAATTTGGAGACTCAGAAGTTGAAGGGGGCAGACACGTCATTCAGTATGTGTAGGCGTGTGCTCACATACTGCTCCAGCATGTTGCTGAAATGCTGCCTCCTGCTAAGACGCTTCATATCAGCTGGTGGTGCTGGTTGGTGTGGCGTGCTGACAAAGCTTTTCCACATTTCGACCATGCTAACCCTGCCTTCTGAGGTGCTGGTGGTGCCCTAGCTGCATTGGCGACCTCTTCCTCCTCCTCCACCTTGTGCTTCCACTGTGCCACTGCTGTCAGGTGGGAATGCCACCAGCAGTACGTCTACCAGTGTGCTCTTGTACTCGCGCATCTTAAGATCACGCTCCAGTGAGGGAATTAAGGATGGTACGTTGTCCTTGTAACCGGCATCCAGCAGCGTGGCCACCCAGTAATCAGCACAAGTTAGAATGTGGGCAACTCAGCGGTCGTTGCGAAGACACTGCAGCATGTAATTGTTCTTGTGTGCCAGAGGCAATGCCAAGCTGTTCTCTGTGGGAGGTGTTTCGTCTGTGTCCTCATTATTCCCCCAGCCACGCACCAGTGATGGCCAGGGATGTGCGTCAAATCGGCTAGTCCAAGAGCTTCTACGAGATTTCGCCCTCGTACAGCACCAGGTCGGGCTTGAGGCTCACTGGCACCATCCAGCCATCGGTCTGTTGTTCCATGCCCGTTCACAGCTCCTGCACGGTGTGGATATTTTCCCCCAAACAGATATGATTTAAAACTGCCTGCTGCTGTTTACCCCTGGCTGTGCTGAAGTTGGTGGTGAAGGTGTTACGCTGACTGGATGAGGAGGCGGTAGAGGATGAGGAAGCGGAGTAGGAGGAGGAAGCAACAGGAGGCAAATAGAAGAGCCCTGCAATGCTCGGTGGTGGAAGGACATGCGCCAAACTGCTATCCGCCTCAGGCCCAGCCGCCACTGCATTTACCCAGTGTTCTGTTATAGAGATATAACATCCCTGACTGTGCTTACTGGTCCAGTAGTTAGGTGGACCTTGCCACAGATGGCGTTGCGCAGTGCACACCTGATTTTGTCCCCCACTTGGTTGTGCGAGGAAGGGATGGCTTGCCTGGAAAAGTTGTGGCGACTGGGCAGGACGTACTTTGGGACAGCCACTACCATAAGGCTTTTAAAACTCTCCGTCTCCACCAGACGGAATAACAGCATTTCAAAGGCCAGTAATTTTGAAATGCTGGCATTCAGTGAAAGGGATCGCGTATGGGTAGGGGTGTACTACCTCTTTCGTTCCAGTGTTTGGGAGATAGAGAGCTGAACGCTTCCATGGGACATTGTGGATATGCTTGGCGACCCAGGTGGTGGCATTGCTGGCAGATCATCTGTTTGCGGCATGGAAGGTGCCAATGTCACTCCAGGGGTGGATGAAGAGGCCAAGACTGCAGCAGAAGAGTTGGCAGGAGGAGCCAAAGACCTTTCTTTGTTTTTGAGGTGTCTACTCCACTGCAGCTCATGCTTAGAACTTAGATGCCTGGTCATACAGGTTGTGCTCAGGTTGAGAATGTTTATGCCTCGCTTCAGGCTCTGATTGCACAGCGTGCAAACCACTCTTGTCGTCAGCACATTGTCTGAAGAACTGCTTGGAGCTGGCTTTGATGTGTTCGGTTCCTTGGTGCGGTGGGCAGTAGCAGGCGTACCGTCTAGGGGATGGCTTTTGCACCCTGGTCCCTCTTCTTTTGTGCTGGTGGCTCTGTGCGACCACCGCCTCTTCCTCCAAACTACACAGGTCACTCGCATGACCTTGATTCCATGTGGGGTCAAGGACCTCATCGTCTTCCACATCATCTTCCACCCAGTCTTCACCCCTGCCCTCCTTGTCGGTCTGCACACTGCTGAAAGCCACAGCAGTTGGCATTTGTGTTTCGTCCTCATCCGAGACATGCTGCGGTGGTCCTCCCATGTACTCATCCTGAAACATAAGTGGTTGGGCATCGGTGCACTCAATCTCTTCCACTTCTGGGGCAGGGCTATGTGGATGGCCATGGGAAACCCTGCTAGCAGATTCATCAAAAAGCAGAAGAGACTGCTCTATGACTTGGGGCTCAGACTGCTTGACTGATTAGCAAGGGGGTGAGGTGAAGGACTGATGGACATGGGCTGCAGTTGCCAACTCTGATCTTTCAGCAGGAGACTGGGAGGTACAGCCAATCTACTATTGCCTGTACTTGTTCTGGCCTCACCATTCGTAGACCTACATTCGGCCCTACCAAATAACGCTGAAGGTTCTGTAGCCAACTCGCATCTAAGGAAGGTGTTTCACTTGTTCGTGTAGCTGGCACAGATAGACCACGTCCTCTCCCTGCAACAGGAGCTCCATTAGCAGCACCACGACCGGGGCCACGTCCCTTATTTGACACTCTCCTCATTCTTTGTGTTCACCCACCAAACTAACAAATGGTTTATGATCGGTGACAATGTAACCGCCAATAGTCAACAGTTAAGTTCACTGAGAGTAAGGCAGTGCTGGTGTCAGAAAGAGGAAAAATTTCTTGAGGTCACACAATAGTGTGACAGGCGAATTCTTTTTACAATTACTTGACGGTCCAAAAATGTTTTAATTTGTCAACCAACAATTTAACTGCAGTATGTATTGGTTGTATTTCACTGTGACAAATGCAGCAAAGGCCTCAAATGTAGGGTCTTGCCCAAAATTTGTATTTTTTTAAAACCAGAATATAACAGCAGTATCTAACGTAAGTATTTGACTGTGCCTAATGCAGCAAAGGCCCCAGATGTAGGGTCTTTCAAAAAAATTTGTGTTTTTTTAAACGGAAATTATATGTGAACTAGGTATCTTAAAACATAGCTTTTACTAAAAAGGTGAGAAACAACAAAAAACTAAAAATACACGACTCCACTGTTTCTGAATCGCAATAAAGTGAAGAAAAGGGTGGATCTTACCACGTCTTGTGGGTTCCACATCCAGTGGAGGAATGTCCTGTTAGTTGGTTATACAGGGACCAAGGTGACCACGGTGCTTGTGTCTGGTGGCAGTGTGCCCTATTACTGGGTTCCCTACCTGTAGGAGGGCTAGGGGCTGTTCTTTACACCTGCCTAACAGACACAGAGCACCCGCCCCGACAAGGGCGACCCCATACGGAACCTTTCCCTCAGTATAGGCCTAGTACTGCACTTTACCCTGTTTACAAAGCCCTACATGCCATGTTTCAGTCTTGTTTGTCAGACATAATCAGGGGACTTCACACAGTATTCAGGGATAACTAAAGACAAAATTACAAAAATATACTAAGTATTGGTCACTTATACTTCTGAGTGCCAGATGTCGATTAACAAAAAGAAACTCAGATTAATTACTTACTGGAATCGAAGGTGGTTTAACTCTGTATTCTCGATATGGATAATGGGTAAGTCATATCCATGCTGAATCAAGGGAAGTGTCCCATATCAGCCAGTGCCTCATCTCAAATAGTGGTGATTTGGGTAAGCAACTAATAGTAATCACCCCCCTACTTATATTCCTCCACTGCCGGTAGGTTTACGCCCCCCAATCACCTGCCTCACCTGTCTTTAACGGCATGAGTAACTGTCTCTGCCTGTGGAACGCACGCCGCTCACGTGCGTTCCACCAGACAGGAATCTGGGATCATGTGGTGCAGGCTCACCGGAAGTGAGGTAGGGACCTGCGTCTGAGCGTCGCCCGTTGCGTTGGCAACGTCACAGCTCACACACGCTGGGCCCGTTAATGTTGCAAATGATAAATTGCATTCTGTTAAACAAATGCTGAATCGCTATATTGGATTTAATTTGCCAGGATCGCCAAATACATTAAGAGACACCAGACAGTTTAGCACACCCAGAATAGTCAAAGAGATTTTTATCCTATAGGACATACGATGGGACTTATCTTCCATATTCACTCTGGGTAAACCATATCATAGGTGAACATGTATCCAAACCCTCAATTATTAATTATCTGTCAATGATATACGCCAGGGTGCCAGTCCGTACCCCCTTTGTAATGCATCCATTATAATTCCCCTGCCCATATACCTCTTAAGGGCAAATGAGCATAAAGGGAAATACAACAGTCAGTACACTCATGCGTGGGGATGGACAGTGTGACAGACAGTACATGGGGATACAGCACCGGGTTACCATGTGATTCCCTAAATAATTATCCAACCTCTGTAGGGTGCCATCACAACCTTTCTTTATATAAAGCAACTGTAGTTCTGTTGCTCATTTAAGCCAGTGGGGTGGACGGTCTTAAGATAAAAAATCCACTTTGCCTCGCACTGGAGGGTCCTCTTATCTGCATCCCCCTGTCTCACCCCCGGCTTGATCCTTTCAATGCCCATGAAAGAAAGACACTCCGTTCTCTCTCCATGTTCAGTAATAACATGTCGAGATACAGATGTGTCTCTTCCATTTTTTATGTCACCCAGGTGTTCTCCTATCCTCCTCCTGAGTTCTCTGGTGGTTTTTCCCACATATTCTTTTCCACAGTCACATGTGATCTTATAAACTACTCCCATAGTTTTACAATTAATGAAGTCATTGACCGTATATGTTTTTCCGGTATTGTTACTCCTAAAAGTTTTTGCCTTGGTCATAAAGGGACACGCCACACATCCACCACATCTAAAGTTGCCATGAATACCTCTTTTTTCTTTTTGCTAATCGACATCTGGCACTCAGAAATATAAGTGACCAATACTAAGTATATTTTTGTAATTTTGTCTTTAGTTATCCCTGAATACTGTGTAAAGTCCCCTGATGATGTCTGACAAACAAGACTGAAACATGGCATGTAGGGCTCACTCACAATTTTGCCCAAAAACACAGCCATGAATAAAGAATGGTAACAAAACACCCTCCAACAGTAACTTCTTCCAACAATCCAACAACAGTTTGGTGAAGAACAATGCATTTTCCAGCACAATGGAGCACCGTGCCATAAGGCAAAAGTGATAACTAAGTGGCTCAGGGACCAAAACGTTGACATTTTGGGTCCATGGCCTGGAAACTCCCCAGATCTTAATCTCAGTGAAAACCTGCGGTCAAGCCTCAAGAGGCGGGTGGACAAGCAAAAACCCACTAATTCTGACAAACTCCAAGAAGTGATTATGAAATAATGGGTTGCTATCAGTCAGGAATTGGCCCAGAAATTGATTGAGAGCAACCAGTTGAATTGCAGAGGTCCTGAAAAAGAAGGGTCAACACTGCAAATACTGACTCTTTGCATAAATGTCATGTAATTGTTGATAAATGCCTTAGAAACATATAAAGTGCGTATAATTATATTTTACTACATCACAGAAACAACTGAAACAAAGATCTAAAAGCAGTTTAGAAGCAAACTTTTTGAAAACTAATATTTGTGTCATTCTCAAAACTTTTGGCCACGACTGTAGTACTTAAGGTTGAAAAAAGACATTTGTTCATCCAGTTCGGCCTGTTATCCTGCAAATTGATCCAGATGAAGGCAAAAAAAATGTGAGGTAGAAGCCAATTTTCCCCACTTTAGGGGAATAAAAAATTCCTTCCCGACTCCAATGAGGCAATCAGAATAACTCCCTGGATCAACGACCCCTCTTTAGTAGCTATAGCCTGTAATATTATTACGCTACAGAAATACATCCAGGCCCCTCTTGAATTCCTTTATTTTACTCACCATCTCCACCTCCTCAGGCAGAGTGTTCCATAGTCTCACTGCTCTTACTGTAAAGAATCCTTTTCTATGTTTGTGTACAAACCTTCTTTCCTCCAGACGCAGAGGATGTCCCCATTATAAACTAATAAAATATATTTAAAATAAAATATACAGACATGTAGAGCGGTGCCCAGGGATCTCCTTGCACTTACTGTTATACCTGGGCGCCACTCCGTTCCCCCGTTATAGCCTTCGGTATCTTTACAGTTAGGCTCCACCCAGGGGAACCTGCCGGCGTCTCCTTCTCCCATGCTGTAGCGCTGGCCAATCACAGCGCTCAGCTCATAGCCTCAGAGGCTTTTTTTCTCTCTGGTTATGAGCTGAGCGCTGTGATTGGCCAGCGCTACAGCATGGGAGAAGGAGACGACGGCAGGTTCCCCTGGGTGGAGCCTAACTATGAAGATACCGGAGGCTATAACGGGAGAACGGAGCGGCGCCCAGGTATAACAGTAAGTGCAGGGGGATCCCTGGGCACCGCTCTACATGTCTGTATAGTTAGTTTAGAAGTTTTATTCTGGTGAAAGGTCCTCTTTAACAACAGAATAATAATTTAAAATTAACTTTCTGTAATATAGTAGTAACATAGTACATAAGGCCAAAAAAAGACATTTGTCCATCCAGTTCGGCCTGTTATCCTGCAAGTTGATCCAGAGGAAGGCAAAAAAAAAAAAAAAAACCTGTGAGGTAGAAGCCAATTTTCCCCACTTTAGGGGAATAAAAAATTCCTTCCCAACTCCAATCAGGCAATCAGAATAACTCCCTGGATCAACGACCCCTCTCTAGTAGCTATAGCCTGTAATATTTTCACGCTCCAGAAATACATCCAGGCCCCTCAATAAATTCCATAGTCTCACTGCTCTTACCGTAAAGAATCCTTTTCTATGTTTGTGTACAAACCTTCTTTCCTCCAGACGCAGAGGATGTCCCCTCGTCACAGTCCTGGGGATAAATAGATGATGGGATAGATCTCTGTACTGACCCCTGACTTATATCTCTGAGAGCCTGAGAAAGGGACACATCCGACCCTCGAAGTCACCTGTTGCCGCTGTTTTTTTTTTTTTGTTAAGAAAAAAGATGCTTCTTTAAGACCTTGTCTGGATTTTAGAGAGCTGAACCGTATCACGATTCTTGACCCATATACGCTTCCTCTGATCCCGGACCTGTTTAACCAGATTGTTGGGGCTAAAGTTTTTTCTAAGTTGGATTTAAGATGGGCATTCAACCTAGTCAGGGTCAGGGAAGAGGAAGAATGGAAGATGGCCTTTAATACCCCTGAGGGTCATTTCGAGAATTTGGTTATGCCCTTTGGTTTGATGAATGCTCTGGCAATCCTCCAACATTTTGTGAACAGCATTTTTTATCATTTAATGGGGAAATTTGTTCTGGTGTATCTAGATGACATTTTGATTTTTTCTCCTGATTTCAAGACTCATCGGGACCACCTATGTCAGGTCTTGCTGATTCTGCGGGAGAATAAATTGCATGCTAAACTGGAAAAATGTGTGTTTGCAGTTCCGGAGATTCAATTTCTTGGTTGTCTTCTGACCGCTTCTGGTTTCCGGATGGACCCTGAGAAGTTCCGCGCTGTGCTTGATCGGGAGCTTCCTGAGAATCAAAAGGCACTGATGCAGTTTTTGGGTTTTGCCAATGTCATAGGCCTTACAGAACAACAGACGTGCATGTTGGTGGACACCTGGAAAACAGTGACCATAAAGTAATAGCCTTCCAATTATCATTCAATAGAGCGTTTCTACTGGGAGGAACAAAAATACCAAACTTCCAAAAAGCTAAATTTAGCCAACTAAGAGAGGCCATAGGCCTAACTAACTGGGACAAAGTCCTCGAAAATAAAAATACAGCCACAAAATGGGATATCTTTAAAAACATCCTAAAATCTCATTGTGAGAGGTACATACCGTAGGGGAATAAATAAGGAACAAAAAGAAACTAATGTGGATAAATAGAACTGTAAATCAAGCAATAAAGGACAAAAAGAAAGCATATAAATAACTAAAACAGGAGGGTAGCACGGAAGCACTGAAAAACGAAGGAAAAAAATAGAACATGTAAAAAAACAAATAAAAGCGGCCAAACTAGAGACCAAGAGATTAATTGAAAAAGAGAGAAAAACTTCCCTAAAATGTTCTTCAATTATATAAATGTTAAAAAGTATAAATCTGAAGGTGTCGGCCCTTTAAAGAGTAATGAGGGGGGAGTCGCAGAGAGCGACGAGAAGCAAGCAAAGCTGTTAAATATTTTTTTTCTCCAATATATTCACTGAGGAAAATAAACTGTCGGATGATATGCAGAATGTAAAAATAAATTCTCCATTAAAAGTGTCCTGTCTGACCCAGGAAGAAGTACATCAGCGATTAGAAAAGATTAAAATAGACAAATTGCCAGGACCGGATCGCATACACCCCCGTATCCTAAGGGAATTAAGTAATGTCATAGCCTGACCCTTATTTCTGATATTTGCGGACTCTATACTGACAGGGAATGTCCCACAGGATTGGTGCATGGCAAATGTGGTGCCAATATTCAAAAAGGGTCCAAAAACAGAGCCTGGAAACTATAGACCGGTAAGTTTAACATCTGTTGTGGGTAAACTGTTTGAAGGTTTTCTGAGAAATGCTATCTAAGAGCATTTCAACGGAAATAAGCAAATAACGCCATATCAGCATGGCTTCGTGAGGGATCGGTCATGCCAAACTAATTTATTCAGTTTATTTGAGGAGGTAAGTTCTAGACTTGACAGCGGCGAATCAATGGATGTCGTATATCTGGACTTCTCCAAAGCATTTGACACTGTACCACATAAAAGGTTAGTATATAAAATGAGAATGCTCGGACTGGGAGAAAACATCTGTATGTGGGTAAGTAACTGGCTCAGTGATAGAAAACAGATAGTGGTTATTAACGATACACACTCAGATTGGGTCACTGTCACTAGTGGGGTACCTCAGGGGTCAGTATTGGGCCCTATTCTCTTCAATATATTTATTAATGATCTTGTAGAAGGCTTGCATAGTAAAGTATCAATTTTCGCAGATGACACTAAACTGTGTAAAGTAATTTACACTGAAGAGGACAGTATACTACTACAGACGGATCTGGATAGATTGGAGGCTTGGGCAGATAAGTGGCAGATGAGGTTTAACACTGACAAATGTAAAGTTATGCACATAGGAAGGAATAATGCAAGTCACCCGTACATAATAAATTATAAAACACTCGTTAACACTGACATGGAAAAAGATCTAGGAATTTTAATAAACAGCAAACTAAGCTGCAAAAACCAGTGTCAGGCTGCTGCTGCCAAGGCCAATAAGATAATGGGTTGCATCAGAAGGGGCATAGATGCCGTGATAAGAACATAGTCCTACCACTTTACAAATCGCTAGTCAGACCACAAATGGAGTACTGTGTACAGTTCTGGTCTCCTGTAAACAAGGCAGACATAGAAGAGCTGAAGACGGTCCAGAGGAGGGCAACTAAAGTAATAACTGGAATGGGGCAACTACAGTACCCTGAAAGATTATCAAAATTAGGGTTATTCACTTTAGAAAAAAGACGACTGAGGGGAGATCTAATAACTATGTATAAATATATCAGGGGTCAGTACAGAGATCTATCCCATCATCTATTTATCCCCAGGACTGTGACGAGGGGACATCCTCTGCGTCTGGAGGAAAGAAGGTTTGTACACAAACATAGAAAAGGATTCTTTACGGTAAGAGCAGTGAGACTATGGAATTTATTGAGGGGCCTGGATGTATTTCTGGAGCGTGAAAATATTACAGGCTATAGCTACTAGAGAGGGGTCGTTGATCCAGGGAGTTATTCTGATTGCCTGATTGGAGTTGGGAAGGAATTTTTTATTCCCCTAAAGTGGGGAAAATTGGCTTCTACCTCACAGGGTTTTTTTTTTTTTTTGCCTTCCTCTGGATCAACTTGCAGGATAACAGGCCGAACTGGATGGACAAATGTCTTTTTTTGGCCTTATGTACTATGTTACTACTATATTACAGAAAGTTAATTTTAAATTATTATTCTGTTGTTAAAGAGGACCTTTCACCAGAATAAAACTTCTAAACTAACTATACAGACATGTAGAGCGGTGCCCAGGGATCCCCCTGCACTTACTGTTATACCTGGGCGCCGCTCCGTTCTCCCGTTATAGCCTCCGGTATCTTCATAGTTAGGCTCCACCCAGGGGAACCTGCCGTCGTCTCCTTCTCCCATGCTGTAGCGCTGGCCAATCACAGCGCTCAGCTCATAACCAGAGAGAAAAAAAGCCTCTGAGGCTATGAGCTGAGCGCTGTGATTGGCCAGCGCTACAGCATGGGAGAAGGAGACGCCGGCAGGTTCCCCTGGGTGGAGCCTAACTGTAAAGATACCGAAGGCTATAACGGGGGAACGGAGTGGCGCCCAGGTATAACAGTAAGTGCAAGGAGATCCCTGGGCACCGCTCTACATGTCTGTATAGTTTTTTTATTTTAAATATATTTTATTAGTTTATAATGCAAAAATTCATATCCATATTACAATTATAATATTATAAAATCCTACAGTCCGTGAAATTAGTAATTTGCAACATGATTAAGAACAATTTCATACAAGTATCCATGCTTATGGAGACAACAAGAATACAAATGGAGATCTCACTTGCAGGGGGAAATGCGGGATACGTCCGTCATCCACAGCCTAATAAGGCAAAACAAACACACAAAACATCCCACTTGACATATTGTTGTCTATACAGGGGAAAAAAGGTCAGGGGCCCGCAGCCCGGGCGGCCTCCGGGGAGCGAGCACGTGCCCCGCGCTCTCTCCCCCGATCATGGGCAAGAAATTGACAGGATTGATATCACCATTCATCCGATACTCACATTAACCATACGTAGCGGGCCTACTGCAATCTTTGATCGCAAGCATTTCATAAAACAAGTTTGGGGGTCCAGCAGTCTTCTATCACAGTGGAAAAGAAAACTCTTACATATTTTGCTGCCTCATCCCCATGTAGTTAATTTAGAAGTTTAATGCCCGACTTAACCGTACCACACATATATCCACCTTAGTGTCTCACATATAAAGGGACTCAACTTGAGTATCACTCGGTGATCACCGGCATTTAGGGAAGATGTAAACATCAGCACTACTTAAAACCGGCTCTGTCCCGCTGAGAAAACACCTCTTGGTGCCCATACAACGTGTGTCATATCACTGCCTGAAGTCGAGCCGCATGTCTGACAGAGAGAGCCGCGTCCCAGGGCACACCCAGTCGCCGGGCTGCCCAATATCCCGAGCTCCGGGTCCCCACCCATAACCGGCACGGTAGTGTGGTTCAATTAAAAATTTTAATCATAGTTTAATGCCGGAAGGTACCGCCATCCCCCAGCATTCCTAGAGATACTCCAGTACCCAAATGCAGCTTCACCTCCTTAACTATTTATGATTCATATAGAAGGGGCCGGACTAATAGGATCATCCCCAGCCCACCCCGCCAGACCCCCCCCCCCCCCCACCTTGCAGGAAAAAAAAAAAAAAAAAAAATTAAATAAATAAAAATAACCCAAATTAATTATTTAGGCTTGTCCCAGTCTGCCCACAATTTGCCCCACTTTAGATAGGATCCTCTTTGTTTATACAAAATCCTCTCATAACTTTTCACTTTCTCAACCAAGCTTAACCAGTGGTTGCAGTCTGGAGCAGAAGAGCAAAACCATAATTTGGAAATGAGAAGCCTGGCCAAAAACATTACCTTGATCAATAGTTGGCGTTTTATTTTATAGGCTGGTAATTAACCTCTGATAAATCTCCCAGGACCCATATCCTGGGGGACAAAGGAACAACAATATTGAGTTTACGAGCCAAATTAATTTGGACCGATCTCCAATAGCTGCTCACCATTGGGCAGTCCCAAAACAAATGTAAATGATCTGCCTCGGAATCGCCACAGCGTGGGCAGTCAGAGGAGGCTCTAAGTCCTCTCCTATATAACCACCTAGGTGTCACATATATTTTGTGCAAAATATTAAATTGTACAACAGTGTGATTAAAGTTGTGTGAAACGGATTTTAAACTTTCCCCTATATTCTCCCAATCTGGGGGACCCATCTCTAAAAGTACAGAAGACCAGGATCTTTGTCCTGGAGAAAAAAATTCTTTCATTAAGTGTCTATAACAATGTGATATTTTAATTCTCGTGACAGTTTTTTTACAGAATAAATCATGTAAGAATTGCGGAGTATCTATAGAAAAAAGGTGACTATTCAAAGTAGTAGAAAGTGCTGACCTCAATTGAAAGTATGCATACCAAGCCACCTCACCCAGGTTTGATCTTTGCCTTAGCTCCGTCAGAGACAGGATTTGTCCGCCGCTGACCACCTGATATAAGTACTGAACATTCTTAGTCCTCCAATACTGGCAACAACGCAAGTCCCCTAACTCCAGGAGCTTTGAGTTATGCCACAGTGGAGTACAAATAAGTGATGCCTTGACTCCACACCAGCTCCTTATAACTAACCACGTCTTTATAGCCATTCTGCAAAAAAGTGTATACCCAGTCTGTGGGTTTGCTAAATAATCGGACTCCAATACTGTAAAAAAATCCGAAAAACCTGAGTCTTTCACCACTCTGTTGCAGAAATGGCTACTTTCCCAATCATTAAAAAAACAAAGTTGAGAGGCCACAAAATAGCCCTTAAAATAAGGGAGGTTAAGACCTCCCTGATTATAGGGCATAGAAAAATAGAGTGCCTTCAGTCTCACGCGCTTCCTCCCCCATAATAGATCATTAATCATCCGCTCTATCAATCTAAAATACTTGTCCGTGATCCATACAGGCGAGTTGCGCAGGACGTAAAGAACCTGGGGCAGCACTACCATTTTTATTAGAGAGATTCTATCCGCTCTTGCGGGCAGGATTTTTTGCCATATCTTAATTTTGAGCCTCAGCTTTTTCAAAAGGGGAATCAAATTGAGTTGTAAGAATTCCTGAGGTTCGGCAGAGACTGAAATCCCCAGGTATTTTATTGAATCGGAAATTGTTAGCTGGTTGTCCCAGTCGCCTCGCAGCTCATCTATAGGGAGGAGAACAGTCTTCTCCCAATTAATCTGCAAACCAGACGGAGCAGAAAAAGAGCCCACCAAATCCATTATTCGAGGGAGAGTGGTTTCTGTTTGATGGACAAAAACCAAGATGTCGTCTGCATAGAGGGATACACGATCATGCTTTCCCATTACACCAAAGCCGGACACCTGCAAGTCTTGCCTAATGCTAACTGCTAAGGGTTCAATATAAATGTTAAACAAGAGGGGGGAAAGAGGACATCCTTGACGGGTACCTCTTCCTAGGGAAAAGCTCTCGGTGATCGTATCATTGATCCTAATCCTGGCAACTGGAGAGCCATATAGTAACTGCACCATTGACATAAATCTCGGACCGAATCCCATTTTTTTCATCACCTCCCAGAGAAAAATCCACTCCACCCTGTCGAAGGCTTTAGTAGCATCCAACGACAGGATGGAGCGGGAGCCGCACCCCGGTGATTGAATATTCATAAATAACCTATGCAAATTATGATGGGTGCCTCTCTTTGGCATAAAGCCGTTTTGATCTGGGTGGATAATGGTAGACATAACCCGCGAAAGCCTCCTAGCCAAAACTTTTGATAGTAGCTTAGCGTCAGTATTTAGTAAAGAAATTGGTCTATAGGAACTCATTTCTATAGGGTCTTTATCCTTTTTGGGAATTAGAACAATAAGAGCTTCCATCATAGAGCAAGGTAAACCCCCTCCCTGTATTGCTTGGGAAAAAACCTCTAGTAGCTGGGGGAGAATCACATCGCTGTATTTGCGGTAAACCTCGTATGGAAGGCCATCCATCCCTGGCGACGAGTTCCCCGAGATAGACCCCAGGGCCTCCTGGAGCTCCGAAAGAGACAACTCCTCTTCCAGATACTCTATTTGGGCTTCACTTAAAGTAGGAAGTGGAATCTTCTTCAAGAACTGCGTCGCCAGATCAGATGACAAGCCAGGAGAGGAGCTATATATATGAGAGAAATATTTTAAAAAGGCATCCCTAATTCCTTCTGGGTCTGTTATAATTTCCCCCACTGTGTTACGAATCGAGACAATAGATTGATTTTTCTTATCTTGTTGTGTAATTATCCTGGCTAGAAGCTTACCAGGGCGTCCGGACTCCGAAAAATATTTTAAACCCTTAAAGAATACTCTATGGTTTGCTTTCTCTATTATATATTTCTCCAAAAAACAACTGGCCTTCTGCATCTCTTCCCTGTTATACTCGGAAGGTTGGCTGGTAAATCGTTCAGTTGTGTCTGCAGCAACCTTGACCAGTTCCTCCTCTTTTTTCTTAAATGTTCTCTTTGCTGCAGCAATCTCACTTACAAACACCCCCCTCAGATATGCTTTCAGGGCGTCCCATACTATATTGATGTCAGCAGAGGGGAAGTTCACCTCCCAAAAGGAGGATATCAATAGTTTAATAGGCTGAGGGTTATCCATAATAGTAAGCCAGTATGGATTCAGCTTAAATCCTAGCCCCCTATTATCCTTATTCTCCCCAATGCAGACCTCAACCAGTACGGGCGAGTGGTCCGAGACTGTTCTTACCCCATATCGTATCTTCCGGATATTACACAGGTTGCTCTCATTAGTAAATGCTAAATCAATCCTAGACATTGCTCTACCACCCCGGCTAACACAAGAGTATACTCTCTTTCCTCCGCCAAGATGTTCCCATATATCCACCACTCCAACCTCCGAGCAAAACTGTGGCAACGGTGAATTACATAAATTCCTCCCTCGATCTACGTCTACAGTGTATATGTCTCTGTTCGGGTCCATAACCGCATTGAAGTCCCCCATCAGGACTAGCCGGCATTCTGGCCTCCTTTCAGAAAAAAGCATCAATCAGTGGGTAGATTGAAAAAGGCGGAGGTATATAGAAAAAGGCAAGAATATAACTATGCCCATGCAGCTTACCATGCAGAAAGATGAATCTACCCTGATCATCTATGTAAGATTCTATAAGGATAAAGTCCACAGAATTATGAATCAGCACTGAAACGCCCCTAGAGGAGCTGCTAAAAGTGGAATGGTAAGATTGAGAATACCATCCCATTGTCAAGCGGGACACAGTTTCTTTAGTGAGATGAGTTTCTACTAGGGATCGACCGATATTGATTTTTTAGGGCCGATACCGATACCGATAATTTGTGAACTTTCAGGCCGATAGCCGATAATTTATACCGATATTCTGGGAATTTTCATTTTTGAAAAAAAAATTTAAATTCCCACAAATCTGCTGAAAATTAATGTTTATTTTTATTGTAAATCTTTCTTTTTCATTTATATTTAATATTTTGGTGTTTTTATTTTTATTACTTTTATTTTTTTTTAAACTAACTTTTAGCCCCCTTAGGGACTAGAACCCTTGTCCTATTCACCCTGATAGAGATCTATCAGGGTGAATAGGAGCTCACACTGTCCCTGCTGCTGTGTGCTTTGTGCACACAGCAGCATGGAGCTTATCATGGCAGCCAGGGCTTCAATAGCGTCCTGGCTGCCATGGTAACCGATCGGAGCCCAAGCATTACACTGCTGGGGCTCCGATCGGAGGAGCAGGGGAGAGGGAATCCTGTGGGGGGCGCACTGCGACTGGGGTGGGGGGGGGGGGGGCGCACCACTGCTTAATACTGGGGGGGGGCGCACTGCGCCACCAATGCTTAATACTGGGGGGGCTTGGGGGGGAGGCGCACTGCGCCACCAATGCCTAATATTGGGGGGGGGAGGGGGGCGCACTGCGCCACCAATGTCTGATACTGGGGGGCTTGGGGGGGCGCACTGCGCCACCAATGAAGCTTAATCTCTAATTTATTCATATACAGGAGGCGGGAGCTGGCTGCAGGATCACATAGCCGGCTCCCGACCTCTATGAGCTGTAGCTGCGATCCGCGCCACCTGAGGAGTTAACTACCGCAGATCGCAGCTACAGCTCATAGAGGCCGGGAGCCGGCTATGTGATTGTCATGGTCTTACCTCCTTGCTGTTCCCTTCGTTTGACATGTGCTGGCGGCCATCTTGGTTTCTGGGTTTTCTTGTAGCCTCCCACCCTGCGGCTCCTCCTTCCCACTGGGAGGAGCTGGATGCCCAGCTCATATATATAGGAGGTCTGTGGCTTCAGTTCCTTGCTTGGTCCTCCTGTGTTCACATGCTTCCAAGGCTGCTGCTGCTTCTGGTTCCTGATCCTGGCCTCGTCTGACTACCCCGTTGGTTCCTGATTCCGGCTTCGTCTGACTACCCCGTTGGTTCCTGATTCCGGCTTCGTCTGACTACCCCGTTGGTTCCTGTTCCTGGCTTCGTCTGACTACCCTTCTGGTTCCTGACCTCTGTCTCCGCAAGACCCTGCTTCGGTTTAGCCATCCGTTCGGACTTTGCTTACGGCTTGCTCTTCAATAAAACCTTCTTATTTTCCACTTATCTCTTGTTGTACGTCTGGTTCATGGTTCCATGACATTAGGACCAAGCCATGAATTCTGACGGTACAGGGCCACCCTCGCTACCTACGCTGGTTGCCAGACTTGATCAGCAGGATCACCTGTTGGGTCGGTTCGCTGTGGCGTTGCAAACCCTGCTTGAACGCACGGCTCATTAAGCTTCCGTTGCCGATGGGTCGGTTGTCGCTCCTGGGCCCGCCCCTACTGCCGCTCCGGTTGTTGCGCCAGAGTCTACCCTGACACCTGTTGCTGCGCCTGTGGTGTTTCAGGGTATGACCGGTTCTGCCCCCCTTCCACAGCGCTTTGGGGGAGAGCCAACTCAGTGCCGAGGTTTCCTTAACCAGGTGGGCATTTACTTCGAGTTGCTGCCACATGCCTTTCCTACTGAGAGATCAAGGGTGGGCTTCTTGATCTCGCTGCTCTCGGACAAGGCCTTGGCCTGGTGGTTGCCGAGTTTTCCGGTTTTGTTGCTTCTCTTCGGAAGGTATTCGATGTGCCGGCTCGTGCTGCCTCTGCTGCGAAGCTCCTTATGTCCATCAGACAGGGTTCACGATCCGTAGCTGAATACGCCATTGAGTTTCGTACCCTGGCAGCAGAGGTGGGCTGGAATAATGAGGCTCTGGTCGCTGCTTTCTCTCATGGTCTCTCGGATGCCTTGAAGGATGAGGTTGCAGCTAAGGACCTACCAGTGGAGCTCGAGTCTCTTATTTCTTTCCTGATTTTGATTGACACCAGACTCAGGGAGAGACCTTCCTTTAAGGAGAGCCTGCGGAGGTCTCCTAACAGATTGGCGCCTACGTTTGCTGTCCCACCCGTGCCTCCCTCTCCTCCCACGCCTCCTGGGGATGACTTGTCTGGGGGTGAACCCATGCAGCGGGGGTTTGCTCGCCTGTCTGAGGGGGAGAGGGTACTCCGGAGACGCGAGGGCCGATGCATGTACTGTGGTCTCGGTGGGCATTTTCGGTTGGCATGTCCGAACCGTCCGGGAGAACGCTCGCACCTGAGGTCCTGTCGGGGGCAGATCTTGGGTGGAGTCTCCTCGTCCCCGGTTTCCCGTGTTGACAAACCACTGATCACGGTTGTCCTCTCCTGGGTCGGGGGCTCGGTGACGACCCAGGCGTTGGTGGACTCTGGTGCTGGTGGTTTGTTCATTGATAGAGTGTTCGTTGCCGCCAATTCCATTCCTCTGCAGCCTCGAGGTTCCCCACTGGCTCTTGAGGCGATAGACGGCAGACCCCTTCTGCCGCCACACGTGACTCATGAGACCCTTCCAGTGGGGATAGCCATTGGTGCCGTTCACAGAGAGTCGGTCTGTCTCCAGGTTATTTCGTCTCCACACTACTCGGTGGTCTTGGGGTACCCCTGGCTCCAGAAGCATAATCCGACTTTCGATTGGAGATCGGTCGAGATCCTCTCGTGGTCACCGCAGTGTGGGGCTAGTTGCATCCATGGGCCTGTCAAGTTGCTGTGTACTTCCTCGGACTCTCTGTTGCCTCCTGAATACGAAGAGTACCGGGATGTATTCGATAAGGTGCGCGCGGTTGCCCTACCTCCGCACCGCCCATACGATTGTGCCATAGAGATACAATCCGGTGCCGTTCCTCCTCGTGGCAAAGTCTATCCACTGTCGGTAGCGGAGAATGAGGCCATGGAGGAGTACGTGAGGGAGGCGCTTTCACGCGGACACATTCGCAAATCCTCGTCCCCGGCAGGGGCTGGATTTTTCTTTGTGAAAAAGAAGGGCGGCGAGTTGAGGCCTTGCATCGATTACAGGGGTCTCAATCGCATCACGATCAAGAACGCTTACCCGATACCCTTGATTTCCGAGCTGTTCGATCGCCTCAAAGGGGCCACGGTCTTTACCAAACTCGACCTGAGGGCGGCATATAACCTGGTAAGGATCAAGGCGGGCGATGAGTGGAAGACCGCGTTTAACACCAGGACCGGTCATTATGAATCCTTGGTTATGCCCTTTGGGTTGTGCAATGCGCCCGCAGTCTTCCAGGAATTCATCAACGATGTTTTCCGTGACCTGTTGCAGCAGTGTGTGGTGGTCTATTTGGATGACATCTTGGTATATTCTGCATCCATGGAGGCCCACATTCTGGATGTCAGACAAGTGTTGCAACGCTTACGAGAGAACAAGCTGTTCGGTAAGCTTGAGAAATGCGAATTTCACCGATCCCAGGTAACCTTCTTAGGTTACATCATTTCCGCTGAGGGGTTCTCCATGGATCCTGAGAAGGTTTCGGCTGTCTTACAGTGGCCCCAGCCCAGTGGGCTTCGTGCCCTGCAGCGCTTTTTGGGCTTCGCCAATTATTATCGGAAGTTCATCAGGGACTTTTCCATGCTAGCCAAGCCTCTCACGGATCTGACCAGGAAGGGCAGTAATCCTCAGGTCTGGCCGCTCGAGGCCATCCGAGCTTTTGAGGCTCTAAAGTCCGCCTTTGTGTCGGCTCCGATTCTGTCGCATCCCAACCCTGGGTTGCCTTTTGTCCTCGAGGTGGACGCGTCTGAGACGGGAGTAGGCGCCCTCCTGTCTCAGCGTAGAACACCAGAGGGTCCTCTGCTTCCTTGTGGGTTTTACTCCCGGAAACTGTCTTCCGCGGAGTGCAACTATCAGATTGGTGACAGGGAGTTATTGGCCATCGTGCAGGCCCTTAAAGAATGAAGGCACTTGCTCGAGGGCTCGGTGGTTCCGGTTCTCATCCTGACGGACCACAAGAATCTGACCTACCTCTTTGAGGCCAAGAGATTGACACCACGTCAGGCCAGATGGGCTCTGTTCTTGTCACGTTTTAATTACGTGGTCTCCTACCTACCCGGCTCCAAGAACATCAGAGCGGATGCCTTATCACGGCAGTACTCCGAGCTGTCCGGGGAGGAGTCGATTCCGACTACGGTCATACCCCCGAATCAGATCCTGGCCGCTATTCGCACCAGCCTGACTTCTCCTCTGGGTGAGCAGATTTTGGCGGCTCAATCTGGTGCTCCCTCTGGGAGACCCAACGGCAGATGTTTTGTGCCTGAGGAGTTGCGCACTCGGTTGTTGCGAACCTACCATAACTCCAAGGCCGCGGGGCACCCTGGAAAGAATCAGCTGTCCTGGGCGGTTTCACGTCTGTTCTGGTGGCCTTCTCTACGTTCCGACATCGCCGCATATGTAGCGGCATGCTCCGTTTGTGCCCAGAGTAAGTCCCCTCGGCACCTTCCGTTGGGCCTTTTGCAACCCATAGCCACCGGGGAGCGTCCATGGTCACACCTGGGGATGGATTTCATTGTGGACCTCCCTGCATCCCGAGGCCATACGGTCATTCTCATGATTGTGGATCGGTTTTCCAAAATGTGCCACTGTGTTCCTCTCAAGAAGTTACCCTCTGCACAAGAGTTGGCCACGATTTTTGCCAGGGAGGTCTTCCGGTTGCACGGTTTGCCCAAGGAGATTGTGTCGGATCGGGGGAGTCAGTTTGTGTCCAGGTTCTGGCGCGCCTTTTGCTCCCAGTTGGGGATTCATCTCTCTTTCTCCTCGGCCTACCACCCTCAGTCCAATGGGGCCGCAGAACGATCCTATCAGGCCTTGGAGCAATTCCTTCGTTGCTATGTCTCCGATCACCAAGACAATTGGGTTGACCTCCTGCCTTGGGCTGAGTTTGCCAGGAACACGGCGGTGAACTCTTCCTCTGGGACGTCTCCCTTCATGGCCAATTATGGGTTCCAACCTGCCGTGTTACCGGAGGTATTCTCTCCCCAGGATATTCCGGCTGTGGAGGATCACCTTTCCGTCCTACGTGCTTCTTGGGTACAGATCCAGAGGTCCCTTGAGGTCTCTGCGCAGCGCCAGAAACTCCAGGCTGATCGCAGACGAGCGCCCGCTCCTTCCTACCAGGTCGGAGACCGCGTATGGTTGTCCACCCGCAACCTCAACCTTCGAGTGCCCACTCCCAAGCTGGCGCCTCGCTTTGTTGGTCCCTTCCGAGTGCTTCGCAGGGTAAACCCGGTAGCCTATGCCCTTGCGCTTCCTCCTGGCATGCGGATCTCCAACGTGTTTCATGTCTCCCTGTTGAAGCCACTGGTGTGTAATCGTTTTACTTCCTCGATTCCTCGGCCTCGTCCGGTCCAAGTGGGTAATCGTGAGGAGTATGAGGTGAGCAATATCCTGGACTCACGCCTGGTCCGCGGCCGGGTGCAGTTTTTGGTCCATTGGCGTGGTTATGGTCCAGAGGAGCGTTCCTGGGTTCCCTCCGCAGATGTCCATGCTCCTGTCTTGCTCCGAGCCTTCCACGCACGCTTCCCTCAGAAACCGTTCCTTACTCCGCGGAGGAGGGGCCCTTGAGGGGGAGGTACTGTCATGGTCTTACCTCCTTGCTGTTCCCTTCGTTTGACATGTGCTGGCGGCCATCTTGGTTTCTGGGTTTTCTTGTAGCCTCCCACCCTGCGGCTCCTCCTTCCCACTGGGAGGAGCTGGATGCCCAGCTCATATATATAGGAGGTCTGTGGCTTCAGTTCCTTGCTTGGTCCTCCTGTGTTCACATGCTTCCAAGGCTGCTGCTGCTTCTGGTTCCTGATCCTGGCCTCGTCTGACTACCCCGTTGGTTCCTGATTCCGGCTTCGTCTGACTACCCCGTTGGTTCCTGATTCCGGCTTCGTCTGACTACCCCGTTGGTTCCTGTTCCTGGCTTCGTCTGACTACCCTTCTGGTTCCTGACCTCTGTCTCCGCAAGACCCTGCTTCGGTTTAGCCATCCGTTCGGACTTTGCTTACGGCTTGCTCTTCAATAAAACCTTCTTATTTTCCACTTATCTCTTGTTGTACGTCTGGTTCATGGTTCCATGACAGTGATCCTGCAGCCAGCTCCCGCCTCCTGTATATGAATTAATGTGATATTAAGCTTCATTGGTGGAGCAGTGGCCAAAGCTCCTCCCCTCCTCTTGTCCCCTGTCCTCCCATTGGCTGGAGCGGCAGCAGCAGCACAGGGGGAGGAGACACTGCTCCTTCTCCCCTGTGCTGCTGCTGAGGGAACACGGAGAGCGCTGTCAGCAGCGCGATCTGTGTTCCCAGGACGTTATCGGAATATCGGCAAAATAAATGCCGATACCGATAACGTTCAAAATCCTGAATATCGGCCGATAATATCGGTAAATCCGATAATCGGTCGATCCCTAGTTTCTACTAAACAAATAACTGCTGGAAGGTATCTTTTTAATGCATCCATAATAGCTTGCCTTTTGACCCTTTCCCCGAGCCCTCTAACATTCCAAGTTACAATTCTAGTGGCCATCCTTCACTACTACGGAAACAGACACGGGACAAACCAAAGAAAAGAAAAAAAAAAAAAAAAAAAAACGCCCCTACCTGCAGGGTGGGTTCCCTTTCCCCCCTCCCCTTTCCCCCCCATCCCCCCTCTCTATTGATCCGCCCAATCAGTGAACCTCTAACCTCAAGCCAATCTCCCCCCCCCCCCGCTCCATCCCCCCTCCAACATTTCAATCATAATAATGCACGATTTCAAATATCCCTTTGCTCCATCCAGTCCAGCGCATGCTGTGGTGTTTCAAAAAAAAGAGAAGTCCCATTATGGATCACTCTTAATTTCGCTGGATACTGTAGGGAATATTTAATCCCCTTTGATGCCAGGCGTTTCTTTATCTCTATGAAATTTCTTCTTTTATCCTGAGTCTGCCGGGCAAAATCAGGAAAAAAGAGCAACCTAGTGCCCTGGTACTCAACAGGAGTGCATTCTCTTGCTCTTTTCAATATCATATCTCTATCCATGGATGATAATAATTTCATTAAGATTGCTCGCGGCGGCCTCCCTGGAATAGGTTTCCCTCCTGGGATACGATGGACTCTTTCTATCTGAAACATGGAAGAAAAATAGTCACTGCCTAGGTTATGCAAGACCACATCTTTAAGTTGTTCCTCTAAGTGTCGGCCTTCCGCTCCCTCTGGGAAACCAATTATACGGACGTTGTTTCGCCTTGACCTATTTTCAAAGTCCTCTAGCTTATTATGTAGTGCTTGGTTTTCTGAAGCAAGGGACAGAGTTTTAGATTTTAACATGTTAATATCGGTTTGCAAAGAGTCCACTGTTTTTTCCACATTAAGGACTCGCTCGCGGATCTTTACCAGGTTCTCTCTTATTACAGAAATGTCACTCTGTACAGACCCTAATTGGATAGACATCTCCTGCACTAGAGTGCCATTATGCTCTACGGCCGAGAGAATTTTATCCAGAACAAAAGGGTCATGTTCAGTTCGCATCTGAGCGGATAGGTCCTCCCCCCCTGCTTCCTGATCTACCTCCACTAAACCGTCCTCAGAAAATTCGTCGGTTTGGGGAGTTTTTGCAGATTTTTTCAGATTAGCAGAGGACTTTGTTTTGGCTAAGTTCTTTTCATTTAGGAAGGGCGACTTCAAGAACTTATCAATTTTATTCTCTGGGGTCTTGGAGCCCAGCTTTGTTACAGTAGAGTCAATCGACCGTCGTTTTGGGGCCATTCTTTTTTCCTTCTCTTTTTTTTTTTTTCCCTTCCCGACTCTCCTTTTTTACGTCTTTTTACTCTTTTTTTTTTTTTTTTTCCCCTGCTTTAATTTACACTCTTCTTTATGTCCCCTTTACTTCTTTCCCCTCTGCTCCTATTCCTCCCTTTTTACTTCTCTTTATTGGCCCTTTCCTTTCTACTCTTGTCCCTCTATTCGCCCCTTTAACCCTCCCTCTCCACCACCACACAGGGAAGGGGAACACCAGATTTCAGCTCTGTGCAGCCGGAAAACTTAATATAGTAACAATAAAGCCACGATAGTTAGTTTCTCACGTGGCCCGACGAGGGAGACGAGGGTCCTCAGGATGACAAAAGATCCAGATAACAAGTGGCCACTTCAGGGAGGAGGAAACTGCAGGCAGACGGTTTTCAGGTGAAGAAAAATGAAGAAATCCCACCGATCACCAGCAGGGGGAGCCAGCAGCAAGCGAACCAGGGGGCTGGTGAACAGCTGAGCAGAGAGCGACGATCCGGACACACGCCACACCGCAGAGGAGAGAAGGCAGCAGAGAAGGGAGACGGACGATCCAGAGGAACACGGAACACAGAAGAGGAGACCAGCGTCAGGAACCGGAACCAGAGGCCAGAAAGGAGCAACAGGAGCCAGCAACCAGCAGCCAGATCGGTAAATAGATTGCAGGGCCCCCTGCACTCAGAACCGCTAACGGCACTGGAGCATGGCAGCACGCTGGGGGCGGTCGGCGCTCAGTCAGCGCCCTGGATCAGACGGAGCCGGGAGCTTGGAGGGGAGGAGGCATGCAGGGGGAGAGCGAAACGTGACGTATTCACGTCATCACGCTACCACTCCCATACCATACTTGAGTCATGTCTGTATAGTTAGTTTCAAAGTTTTATTCTGGTGAAAGGTACTCTTTAAGCCACTCACTGATATGACTAAAAAGGGTGTGGATTTTTCCTCGTGGTCGGTAGATGCGCTTAAAGCCTTTTCTAGTATTAAAGAGAGTTTTGCTTCCGCTCCCATTTTGGTACAACCTGACGTCTCTCTACCTTATATTGTTGCAGTGGATGCTTCTGAGGTGGGTGTGGGTGCGGTCTTATCTCAGGGTCCCTCTTCTGCCAGGCGACCGTGTGCCTTTTTCTCAAGGAAACTATCCTCTGCAGAGAGAAATTACGATGTGAGAGATAGGGAGTTGTTGGCCATCAAATTAGCTTTTGAGGAATGGCCATTGGTTAGAGGCAGCCAGACACCCTATTACTGTCTTTACCGACCATAAGTATCTGGCCTACTTGGAATCAGCCAAGCGTCTGAACCCGAGACAGGCCAGATGGTCTTTGTTCTTTGCTAGGTTTAATTTTGTTGTTACGTTCCGCCCTGGGGTTAAAAATATGAAGGCGGATGCCCTGTCGCGTTGTTTTCTGGGAGGGGGAACTTTGAAGACCCTGGTCCCATTTTGGCTGAAGGGGTGGTAGTCTCTGCTCTTTATCCTGATTTGGAGGCAGAAGTTCAGGCAGCCCAGGCAGAGGCTCCTGATCTTTGTCCTCCTGGGAGGTTGTTTGTGCCTCTCGCTGAGCAGAGCCACAGTGGATCTCATTGCTCGGAGATTCTGGTGGCCGGCTCTTCATAAGACGGTTGAGGGTTTTGTGGCAGCCTGCAAGACCTGCACTCGTGCCAAGGTCCCTCATTCACAGCCATGGGGTTCTCTTCTCCCGTTACCCATTCCTTCCCGTCCTTGGATGCATCTGTCCATGGACTTCATTACGGACCTTCCTCGTTCCTTGGGAAAGACAGTGATTCTGGTGGTAGTGGACCGTTTTAGCAAAATGGCACATTTCATTCCCTTTCCTGGATTACCCAATGCTAAGATGCTGGCGCAAACGTTTGTTGATCATATTGTTAAATTGCATGGCATCCCTTTAGACATCGTTTCTGATAGGAGCACGCAATTTGTTTCCAGATTCTGGAAGGCCTTCTGTTCTCACTTGGGGGTTTGGTTGTCGTTCTCTTCTGCTTTTCACCCTCAGTCGAATGGTCAGACCGAACGCGTCAATCAGAATCTGGAGACATACCTGCGCTGTTTTGTGGCGGAGAATCAGGAAGATTGGTATTCTTTTTTTACCTTCTGATAAGTCACCATTTTTTGGTGCATATGGGTTTCATCCGCAGTTTGGGACATTCTCTGGAGTGGGGTCTTCTGGTTTACCTGATGAGGAGAGATTTTCCTCGTCTTTGTCATTTTTTTTGGCAAAAGATTCAGGGTAATCTGAAGAGGATGAGTGAGAGATATAAGTGTGTGGCGGATAAGAGACGTGTGCTTGGTCCAGAACTGAATGTGGGTGATCTGGTGTGGTTGTCTACAAAGAATATGAAACTGAAGGTTCCCTCCTGGAAGTTGGGTCCTAAGTTCATTGGGCCTTACAAGATCTTGTCTGTCATCAATCCCGTTGCCTTCCGTCTTGATCTTCCTCAGACTTGGAAGATCCATAATATTTTTCACAAGTCCCTATTAAAACCTTATGTCCAACCCACTGTACCCTTCTCCTCCGATTATTAATGATGGTAATCTTGAATTTCAGGTCTCTAGGATTGTGGATTCTCGCATTATCTGCGGTTCTCTTCAGTACCTCGTTTATTGGCAGGGTTATGGTCCTGAGGAGAGGATGTGGGTCCCAGTGGTGGACATTAAGGCCATTCGTCTCATCAAGGCTTTGCATAGGTCTCATCCTGAGAAGGTGGGCTCTGAGTGTCCGGAGTTCACCCGTAGAGGGAGGGGTACTGTCACCGCCAGTCCTGTGAGAAGGTCTGGCAGACGTTCTTCTCTACCTCTTGTATGATGTTCTTTGTTTTGGTTTCACTTTCTCATCTCCTTTCCTTCTGCCAGGTGCCACTTATTCAGACTAATCCTTTTCCTTTATATTCCCTCCCATACTGCCTCACATTGTGGTTTATATTACTTCCTGGATGAAGTGGTCATTGCTGGAGGCTGTGTCTGCTGTTTGTTCAGATAAGTCCTTTACTTTATTGTGTTTCCTTGCTGGCTTGATTCTAGGTGACCCTGACTCCGTCCGTATTAAGTGCAGGGAGTCGGTGGTCGTGTCCCCTCACTATTATAGGGTTTTCAGGTGTCACACAGACTTAGGTACGTGGGCATTGCAATCGTCTACGATAAAGACCTTTGCATGGGCATTATAGTCAGGGAGAGCTCTTAGGGTTTTATAGGGCTCACCTATATGCTCTTTAGTTTGGGATCAAGCCAGTTGCTTGTTTATTTATAAGTTCCAGCTTTCTGCTAACACATCTGTGACAGGTGGATGCCCTTGGGAAACCCTGCCAGCAGAGTCTTCAAACAGCATAAGAGACTGCTGCATGACTTGAGGCTCAGACAGGTTCCCCGATATGCACGGGGGTGATGTGACAGACTGATTGGCATGGGTTTCAGGCACCACCTGTGCACTTTCTGCAGAAGACTGGGTGGGAGATAATGTGAACATGCTGGATCCACTGTTGGCCACCCAATTGACTAGCGCCTGTACTTGCTCAGGCCTTACCATCCTTAGAACGGCATTAGGCCCGACCAAATATCGCTGTAGATTCTGACGGCTACTGGGTCAGTTGGACGTGTAGCTGTGGCAGAACGCCCACGTCCTCTCCCTGCATCAGAAGCTCCTCCAACACCACCACCACGACCATGACCACGTTCCTTATTAGATGTTTGCCTCATAGTTAGCATTTACAAAGCAAAGTAAAAAGTGGTTAAGTCTGTTAAAAAAAATTAACCGCCAATAAAAACTCTGATGTAGGGCACTAATTTTTTTTTTTTTTTTTATGACAGCGATATTTGTGGCCTAAATGTGACACTCACTTATGCACGTGTAATCCCAGATGTGCAGTATATCAGAGGCTTTTTTCACCCCAGTAATCAAAAAGGTGTATTTCTGGCCTTAATGTGACAATCACTTATGCATGTGTAATCCCAGATGTGCAATATATTAGAGGCTATTTTCACCCCAGTAACCAAAAAGGCGTATTTCTGGCCTAAATGTGACAATCACTTATCATGTTTAATCACAGATGTGCAATATATTAGAGGCTTTTTTCACCCCAGTAAGAAAAAAGCTGTATTTCTGGCCTTACTGTGACAATGACGTGTAATCACAGATGTGCAGTATATCAGAGGGTTTTTTCACCCCAGTGTGCCAAAGCAGGATTTCTGGCCTTAATTTGACAATCACTTATGCACGTGTAATCATAGATGTGCAGTATATCAGAGGATTTTTTCACCCCGGTAACCAAAAAGGTGTATTTCTGGCCTAAATGTGACACTCACTTATGCATGTGTAATCCCAGATGTGTAGTATATCAGATAATTTTTTCACCCCAGTAAGAAAAAAACGGTATTTCTGGCCTTAATGTGACAATTACTTATGCATGTGTAATCACAAATGTGCAGTATATGAGAGGCTTTTTTCACCCCAGTATGCCAAAGCTGTATTTCTGTCCTAAATGTGACAGTCACTTATGCATGTGTAATCCCAGATGTGCAGTATGTAACCAAAAAGCTGTATTTCTGTCCTAAATGTGACAGTGACTTATGCACGTGTAATAACAGATGTGCAGTATATTGCAGGCTTTTTTCACCCTAACCAAAAAGCTGTATTTCTGTCCTAAATGTGACAGTCACTTATGCTTGTCTAATCCCAGATGTGCAGTATATTAGGTTTTTTTCACCCCAGTATGCCAAAGCTGTATTTATGGACTTGCAGATAGCCTATGCTGGTGCACTATCGTTGCATAAAATGGCTGCCGATCAGGTATTGATATTGATGAAATGAAGAAAAAAAAGTTTGTTTTCAGCAGTAGTTGGCTCAGTGCAGGCTTAAAAAAATTGTGCACTGCACCCACAACACACTTTTTCTGTAGATCGCTGAGTACATAAACCAGTTCTTGATAAGATCTCTCCCTGATTTCTCCCTCACAACAGCTGCAGCCTCTCCCTACACTAATCCGAGCAGAGTGATGGGCGGTGCTTCGTGACTCCAGCTTAAATAGAGGCTGGGTCACATGCTGCAGTTGGCCAATCACAGCCATGCCAATAGTAGGCATGGCTGTGATGGCCTTTTGGGGCAAGTAGTATGACGCTTGTTGATTGGCTGCTTTGCAGCCTTTCAAAAATCACCATAAAAATCGCCGACACCGAACCCAAACTTTTACGTAAATGTTCGGGTTCGGGTCCAGGTGCCAAAAAAACTAAAGTTCGGTACGAACCCTTAACTCTGCACACCCATTCACTGCCAAAAAGTATTGTATGCAATATTTCTTTGCAGTGGAGAGGCATGTACAGAAAACCCACAGAGTGCGGGCTTCTAAACCGTGCTTCTGTTACACACGACACTGTATCTCCCGGATTGTGGACCCATTCAAGTGATACGGTGCGCTCAAGGCTGGTGCCCGTATATTGCGGACCCGCTGTTTACGGGCCGCAATACGGGCATGGGCCGCTTATGGTCATGTGTATGAGGCCTAAGGCATAATGCAACCATTTGTACCTATTCAGTTTTTTAGACACGCACCTGGGTTTGGCTCACATTTAGGGCTCATGAACATGGACGTTGTCCGGCTGTGGCCTTATTGTGGCCCGCTTACAGGGGGTCCACAATACACGGGCATCGGCCGTGTCCACCATTCACTTTAAAGGGTCTGCAATCACAGAGATGCGGAACGGAGGCATGGATCGGAACCCCACAGAAGCACTACGGAGTGCTTCAGTTGTGTTTCTGGTTGCACTACTTTTTTGTGGTACAGACCATCGGATGCAGATCGCGGAGCCAATTCAAGTAAATGGGTCCACGATCCGCATGTGGCTGCCCCACGGTCGTGCCTGTGCATTGCGGACCGCAAATTTCGGTCTGCAGCACGGGCCTGGCCAGCACACGGCTGTGGGCATGAGCCCTTACTGTTGAAAATTATTGAACAAACACTGACTCTGTATGTTTTGGCCATTCCAGAAATGTTTTAAGTAAGCACCATGAATGTCATGGTATTTTTTACAAGCTAAAGCCCTAAGAGGTACTCTTCCCTGGAAAAATTGCTATTGAGGCCTCATGCACACGACCGTTGTGTACATCCGTGGTCGTTGTGCCGTTTTCAGTTTTTTTTCGCTGACCCATTGACTTTCAATGGGTCCGTGGAAAAATCGGAAAATGCACCGTTTTGCAGCCGAGACCGTGATCCGTGTATCCTGTCCGTCAAAAAAATATGACCTGTCCTATTTTTTGGACGGACAACGGTTCACGGACCCATTCAAGTCAATGGGTCCATGAAAGAACACGGATGCACGCAAGATTGGCATCAGTGTCCGTGATCCGCGGCCGCAGGTTACTTTCACACAGACGGATTCGAAGATCCGTCTGCATAAAAGCTTGTTCAGAGCTGAGTTTTCACTTCGTGAAAACTCAGATCCGACAGTATATTCTAACACAGAGGCGTTCCCATAGTGATGGAGACGCTTCTAGTTAGAATATACCTTGAACTGTGTACCCCCCTCCCCCCTGTAGTTAACACATTGGTGGCCAGTGGGCCCCCCTCCCTCCCCTATAGTGTTGAGCGCGAATATTCGAAAAGCGAATTTTTTTCGCGAATATCGCAACTTCGCGATTTCGCGAATATTTCGAATATAGTGCTATATATTCGTAAAAACGAATATTCGTTTTTTTTTGTTTTTTTTTTTTTCACAAAATTACAGTACACATATAATTGATTGTTTCCCAAAGGTCCAACAGCTCAGATCTTACTCACATTGCCTAGAAAGTGATTGAGGCGCGAATCTTCGTAAGGCGATTTTATTAGCGCACATGCGAATATCGGCACGTCCCAGAACAGAGGCAAAGGGCTTTGCATTCATACATTAGTGAATTGAGTTGCGAATCTTCGTAAGGCGATTTTATTAGCGCACATGCGAATATCTACACTTGTCCCAGAACAGAGGCACAGGGCTTTGCATTACATTAGTGATTGAATTGAGCTGCGAATCTTCGTGAGGCGATTTTATTAACGCAAATGCGAAAATCTACACTTGTCCCCAGAACAGAGAGGCAAAGGCCTGTGCATTCATATAGTATAGCACCATATTCGCGAATACGTAGAACTTCGTAAAATTCGATTTACGAATATTCGTATTTTTTATTTTACTTTCCACCTTACAGATGACATTGATCTGTACTGTCATCACCCCCCACTGTTTCTCGATTGATTCCCAAAAGTCCAAAAGCTCAGATCTTACTCACATTGCCTAGAAAGTGATTGAGGCGCGAATATTCGTAAGGCGATTTTATTAGCGCACATGCGAATATCTACACTTGTCCCAGAACAGAGGCATATTCGTATTTTTTATTTTACTTTCCACCTTACAGATGACATTGATCTGTACTGTCATCACCCCCCACTGTTTCTCGATTGATTCCCAAAAGTCCAAAAGCTCAGATCTTACTCACATTGCCTAGAAAGTGATTGAGGCGCGAATATTCGTAAGGCGATTTTATTAGCGCACATGCGAATATCTACACTTGTCCCAGAACAGAGGCAAAGGGCTTTGCATTCTTACATTAGTGATTGAATTGAGCTGTGAATCTTCGTAAGGCGATTTTATTAGCGCACATGCGAATATCTACACTTGTCCCCAGAACAGAGAGGCAAAGGCCTGTGCATGTATATAGTATAGCACCATATTCGCGAATACTTCGAACTTCGTAAAATTCGATTTACGAATATTCGTATTTTTTATTTTAGTTTCCACCTTACAGATTACATTGATCTGTACTCTGTCAACTACAGTCATCACCCCCCACTGTATCTCGATTGATTCACAAAAATCCAAAAGCTCAGATCTTACTCACATTGCCTAGAAAGTGATTGAGGCGCGAATCTTTGTTAGGCGATTTTATTAGCGCACAGGCGAATATCAGCACTTGTCCCAGAACAGAGGCAAAGGGCTTTGCATTCTTACATTAGTGATTGAATTGAATTGCGAATCTTCGTAAGGCGATTTCATTAGCGCACATGCGAATTTTGCATCTCATAATATGTATTATGCGATGCGAAAATTCGAATTATCGCATATGCGAAATAATAACGAATTCGAATATTCGCGAATATTTTACGAATATTCTTTCGAATATTCGCGAAATTTCGCGAATTCGAATATGGGACATGCCGCTCAACACTACTCCCCTATAGTTAACTCATTGGTAGCCAGTGCCCCCCCTCCCTCCCCTGTAGTTAACTCGTTGGTAGCCAGCCCCCCCCCCTCCCTCCTCTGTAGTTAACTCATTGGTAGCCAGTGGGCCCCCCCCTCCCCTGTAGTTAACTCGTTGGTGGCCAGCCCCCCTCCCTCCCCTGTAGTTAACTCATTGGTGGCCAGCCCCCCCTCCCTCCCCTGTAGTTAACTCATTTGTAGCCAGTGCCCCCCCTCCCTTCCCTGTAGTTAATTTGTTGGTGGCCAGTGGGCCATCCCCTCTCTTCCCTGTAGTTAACTTGTTGGTGGCTAGTGGGCCCTCTCCCCTCCCTCCTAATTAAAATCTCCCCACTAGCCACCAACGAGTTAACTACAGGGGAGGGAGGGGGGCCCACTGGCCACCAACGAGTTAACTACAGGGGAGGGAGTTGGGGGGCCACTGGCCACCAACGAGTTAACTACAGGGGAGGGAAGGGGGGCCCACTGGCTACCAATGAGTTAACTACAGGAGAGGGAGGGGGGGGGGGGCACTGGCTACCAATGAGTTAACTACAGGGGAGGGAGGGGGGCCACTGGCTACCAATGAGTTAACTACAGGGGAGGGAGGGGGGGGCCCACTGGCCACCAATGAGTTAACTACAGGGGAGGGAGGGAGGGGGGCCGGCAGCACTGGCCACCAATGAGTTAAAAAGAGGGGGGGTTTGCCCCCTGCTGCCTGGCAGCACCTGCCAGGCAGCAGGGGGCAGTCATGTACACAGTTTTTTAGTATATTCTAACCTGAAGCGTCCCCATCACCATGGGAACGCCTCTGTGTTAGAATATACTGTCGGATCTGAGTTTTTACGATCTAGCTCATATCCGACAGTATATTCTAACATAGAGGCGTTCCCATGGTGATGGGGACGCTTCAAGTTAAAATAAACTATCGGATTGGAGAAAACTCTGATCCGATGGTATAAAAGGGACTTCTGACTTTACATTAAAAGTCAATGGGGGGCGGATCCGTGATAGCTACCATGACAGCGCCTGGGACCTTCAGAAGGCTTGTCATGGTTAACTGCCTGGAAAGCTGTGCACAAACCACAGCTCAGCAGGCCGTATCTCATAATCTCATAGACCACAATAGTATTTTATTGGTACAAGTGATAAGATGATTGCAAGTTCCAGTCCACTAACGAGACTAAAAGTTGGTGTGGAGATTAGGGAAAAAGCAAAAAGAAAAAGAAAAACTCTCATAAAAATTCAAATCACTCGAATTTAACACATAAAAAACTAATAAAAAATAAACATAACAAGTATCACCTTGTCTCAAAATATATTAAATATTAATATATAAAAATAATATTTGTCCACGTTTTTCCATTTTTTTGTTCACTTGAATAAAAGTACACCAAAAATGGTACCAATGAAAACTACAGTTCGTCCCACAAAAATCAAGCCCTCATACAGCGGTTTAGACAGAAATATGAAAAGGTTATGGCTGTCAGAAAATGGCGATGTAAAGAAAAATGTTATTCTTTTTTTAAGTTGTAAAACAAAATAAAAACTATAATAGGATTTAATGTCATTTTTTGTACACATTGAACATCCTAATATCTAAACCCAAGAAACCTTGGCAGAAATGTGGTTTTTTTGCTATTTCATTCCACAAATATTTTTTTTCCTGTTTTCCAATACAAGACATGGTAAATTAAATGAGGCCATAAAAAAAAAAAAAATCCACAAAATAAAATTTCCCACAAAAAATAAGCCCTAATATGGCTATAAGAAAGGAAAATGTTAAAAGTGACGACTCTTGGAATGTGGGGAGTTAAAATGAAAATGCAAAAACAAAAAAGGGTCTGTTCCTTAATGGTGTTGTGTCACAAAACAAATTATGCATTTTTAAAACCAGCACCTTTTTGTTCTTTTCCTTATTTTTTGTCCGTCTCACTTAGCTGGTCAAATGTGCTCAGTTTAAATCTTCAACTTTCATCAGCCTTATCTTCTGTTAGAAGCTGCGGCAGTTAGGCCGAATGCACACGGCGGTGTTTCACGGCCGTGAGCCGTCCGTGGAACAATGGGCTGGATTCCTGCTGAGAGCAGGAGCGCACGGCGTCATTGGTTGCTATGACGCCGTGCGCTCCCTGCTGCCGCCGCCGCAATACAATAATACACTGCAACCAATGACGACATGCGCTCCTGCTCTCAGCAGGAATCCAGCCTGTGGTTCCACGGACCGCTCACGGACGTGAAACACGGCCGTGTGCATTCGGCCTTACAGGAAGAGAGCTGCAGCAGAAAGGACATGCCCCCTGAGCTGTAAGCCTGAAGAAAATCTAGCAGAGCAATTGGAGCAGTGAATGTGGAGATCTCTGGATCCATATGAGGTATAGGGCTGGTTCTAGCTTTGTTAGAAACAGATTGTCATGTACCATATGTCGTCTTATTTTAATTTTTTATATCAAAGCTTAAGCCTTTTGAAGGGGTTAATAGAACTGTGTCTAAGAAAAAAATATTGCAATAAGACATTAAGTACAATTCTCATTTTACATTTGATTTTTAATGGTGCCTTTTCCTCATTAGTCTAATGGATAGAAATACTGCAAATTAACATTAAAACCAAGAAAGATAGGTCACAATGTGGTTTATAAAAATAACTTGATTTTCAGCAACTTCTCTACAATGTGACGTAAAATGCAAATACAATTTGACTATACTGTACCCTAAGGCGGTTTACATAGGAACTGCAATGTATATACATTGTATCTGCTGTCTTCAAAATTGCCATCATCGTTCTGGGTACAGTTCTTTAACCACATTTTAGATAATGTACATTTTAAATGACATAAGCTTCTTACTACAGCAATCTGTCATTAGAAGATAAATTTCTGTTGCGTAGACTTCCGTTCATTTCAGGGCTAATTAATTTTAACAAATATAATCCAGGCTAACTAAGACAAGCAGATCCTTTCTAGACATCTTCAGTATGTGGAGAAAGATGGTATAAATGTCAGCTAAGCTATATTTGGTGGTAATACTGTTATGCATGGCTCAGCTTTTTTTTCTTAAATGCAATTTATTTTCCTTAAATAAATCATACAGCAGTATTATCTTATTATACCAGGCATTGTCATCAGGAAAAACAGCCATACAGAACTCAGGGCAATATTAAGCACACTGCTCTTGCAGGCAGATAACTGGTTCTTTTTGCTGAAACATCAAAGAAGAGATTTCCTGGATATAATAGGCACTTGACCAGAACAGGATTTCCTAATATGTGGTTAAAGGAGTTGTACAAGAATGGGCGGACCTGTAAGGGCCGTTTCACACGAGCGGATGCCGTGCGTGGCATCCGCTCCGTGAAAGAGTGCCAAGACCCGATGCAGACTGCAGAGGCATGGAGCAGTAACATGATTGTTAATGCTCCGTGCCTCTCTGTGATCTCTTTACTACGAAATCACAGTTGTCACTGTGATTTCGTAGTAAAGAGATCACAGAGAGGCATGGAGGATTATCAGTCATATTAATGCTCCGTGCCTCTGCAGTCTGCATCGGGTCTTGGCACTCTTTCACGGACCGGATGCCACGCACGGCATCCGCTCGTGTGAAACGGCCCTAAAGGGCCGCTTACTTACCTACTTCCCGGTGCTGGCTCCCCGCTCCTTCTCCTCCAGACCTGTGATGCTCCGCTGGGCTTCCTCACAGAAAACATCCAGTTGGACGATCACTGAAAACATTCGGTTTGATTTTAAAATCTGCACCACAGGTCAATTTCTGCACCTAAAAAGAAAGGTGTACATGAAATTTCTTAAATCTCATTCACTTTGCTGCTACTGTATTACGCTGCGGTTTTTCCGCTTGAAATTCGCACAGAAAAAACTTGCTTAATAGCGCACCACCCTTAAAGGCTATGTACACGGGGGACAATTTTTTTTTTTTTTTTAAATTTGATTCGGCTGCTTTACCGAACTTCGACAAAAAATTTGATTTGTTACGAAATACTTTTTCACGAATCGCATTCCATTGTATGCAGCGGGCACAATGATGGGGAAAGGCAATTGCGCTGCACCTCATCACTGAACCCCTGCAATGCCGCATTCAGAGCTGATCGCAGCATCTGAGAGTCACATTGAGGCATTTCAGGCGTTAAAAAAAAAAGTAGATACTCGCTTCATCTATTTAATCGCGGAGAGGCCATAATGGCCATCTTTATTTTAAAAAAATGTGCCAAATCTTGCGTGCACTGATGTGATGACATCACTACATCATCATGCTGGGCTAACGTGGTGACGTCATAACTGATGATGTCACTGCACCTGGCCTTTGTGATGATGTGGTGACATCAAACGTCAGCGTGCGCGAGATTTAGCACATTTTCTTCAATCAAGGTTTCCACGACAGCCTCTCCGTGATTAAATGGAAGAGGTGAGTATCTATTTTTTTCAGAAGAACCCGGCTTTGCACGGGTATATTTAATCTATTTCATTTAATTTTTGTGTGTTTTGATATCAACACTATCCCCTATAACAGTGACATCTACAGTAACCTGTCCCCTTAATAGTGACCTCCACAGCCCCCCAGTGTCTGACCCTGCTCACACAGTGCCAACCTCCTTAAAATTGGACCTCCACAGCAGCCCACCCCCTTAACTTTGACCTTCACAGCAGCCTGCCCCTTTGACACTAAGTTCCACAGAACCCCACCCCTTGACAGTGACCTCCACAGGGGCCTCCACAGTGACCTCTACAGCACCCACCCCTTAACACTGAACATAGGTTACAGTCCCCTTAAAGGGGTATTCCCATCACAATGGGGACATATCACTAGGATATGCCTCCATTGTCTGACCAGCACTCGCACTTACAAGGAGAACAGAGCAGGGAGATCTGTGGATGGAGGACACCGAGTTTCCCGGGGTCAGTTCACCACCTAGTGCTGCTCCCCGCTGCTCGAATACAATTGAATGGGAGCGCACCATTCATTTTTATGGAGCAGACGCAAATAGCCGAGCCAGCATTCGGCTGTTTTCGGCGGCCCTATTGAAATGAATGGAGGGCGGCTGCGCACGCACAGTGTGCCCTCCATTAATTTCCCCACTCCGTTCTTGTTGTAGGTGCGGGTCCTATGTGCGGGTCCCACCTCTATCGGACAATGGGGGAATATCCTAGCAATATGCCCCAATTGTATGTGATGTCAAAATCCCTATAACTGTGACCTCCAACATTCCTCCACCATTCTCTCTTAATAGTGACCTCACAGTACCCCGCTGCCACTTTAATAGTGGCTGCAAGAGCCCCTCCTCCCTTAACCCCTTAAGGACACAGGGAGTACAGGTATGCCCTGATGTCCTGGTACTTAAAGACACAGGCAAAAAATAAATAATGAAAACTGTGCTAAATAAACAATTTTTTTGTTACCTTACATGACAAAAAGTACAGTAAGCGATCAAAAAGGCCCACCAAAATAGTACCAAACTAACCGTAACCTCATCCCGCAAAAAATGAGACCCTACCTAAGACAACCGCCCAAAAAATAAAAATACTATGGCTCAGAATATGGAGACACTAAAACATCATTTTTTTTTGTTTTAAAAAAGCTGTTATTGTGTAGAACTTAAGTAAATTTAAAAAAGTATACATACTAGGTATTGCCGCGTCTGTATCAACCGGCTCTAAAAAATATCACATGACCTAACCCCTCAGGTGAACACCGTTAAAAAAAAAAAAGTGTAAAAAAAGTCATTTTTTGTCATCTTACATAAAAAAAAGTCATATGCACCCCAAAATAATGCCAATCAAACCGTCATCTCATCCCACAAAAAATAAGATCCTACCAAAGATAATCGCCAAAAAACTGAAAAAACTATGGCTCTCAGACTATGGAGACACTAAAACGTGATTTTATTTTTGTTTAAAAAATGATATTATTGTGTAAAACTTACATAAATAAAAAAAGTATACATACTAGGTATTGCCGCATCCGTAAAAACTTGCTTTATAAAAATATCACATGACCTAACCTCTCAGGTGAACACCGTAAAAAATAATAAAAAAGGTGTAAAAAAAGCTATTTTTGTCATCTTACATCACAAAAAGTGTAATAGCAAGCGATCAAAAAGTCTTCTGGACCCCAAAATAATGCCAATCAAACGTCATCTCATCCCACAAAAAAGGAGACCCTAAGATAATCGCCCAAAAATTGAAAAAAACTATGGCTCTCAGACTATGGAGACACTAAAACATGATTTTATTTTTTTTTTTTAAATAAATCATTGTGTAAAACTTACATAAATAATAAAAAAAAGTATACATATTAGGTATCGCCGGATCCGTGACAACCTGCTCTATAAAAATACCACATGATCTAACCTGTCAGATAAATGTTGTAAATAACCACAAAAAATAAACGGTGCCAAAACAGCTATTTCTTGTTACCTTACCTCACAAAAAGTGTAATATAGAGCAACCAAAAATCATAAGTACCCTAAACTAGTACCAACAAAACTTCCACCCTATCCCGTAGTTTCTAAAATGGGATCACTTTTTTGGAATTTCTACTCTAGGGGTGCATCAGGGGAGCCTCAATGGGACATGGTGTCCAAAAACCAGTCTAGCAAAATCTGCCTTAAAAGAAAACATATGGCATTCCTTTCCTTCTTCGCCTAGCCGTGTGCCCGTACAGCAGTTTACGACCACATATGGGATGTTTCTGTAAACTACAGAATCAGGGCCATAAATATTGAGTTTTGTTTGGCTGTTAACCCTTGCTTTGTAACTGGAAAAAAAATATTAAAATGGAAAATCTGCCAAAAAAGTGAAATTTTTAAATTGTATCTCTATTTTCCATTCATTCTTGTAGAACACCTAAGGCCCCTTTCACAAAGGCGAGTTTTCCGCGCTGGTGCAATTTGTGAGGTGAACGCATTGCACCCACACTGAATCCTGACCCATTAATTTCTATGGGGCTGTGCACATGAGCGGTGATTTTCACTCATCACTTATGCGTTGCGTGAAAATCGCAGCATGCTCTATATTGTGCGTTTATCACGCAACGCACGCCCCATAGAAGTGAATGGGGCTGCGTGAAAATCGCAAGCATCCGCAACCAAGTGCGGATGTGGTGCGATTTTCAAGCATGGTTGCTAGGAGACGATCAGGATTGAGACCCGATCATTATTATTTTCCCTTATAACATAGTTATAAGGGGAAATAATAGCATTCTTAATACAGAATGCATAGTAAAATAGGGCTGGAGGGGTTAAAAAAAAAAAAATAATGTAACTCGCCTTAATACACTTGCTCGCGCAGCCCGGCTTCTCTTCTGTCTTCTTTTCTGCTGTGTGCAGGAAAAGGACCTGTGGTGACGTCACTCCGGTCATCACATGGTCCATCACATGATCTTTTACCAGTGTCATGAAGTACAATATGTGATTAAAAAAAAAAAAAAACTATCTCAGAATGGCCTGGTAAAAGCGTAAAAGTAAAAGCGTTTTAAAGTTATCACCACTTAGAGTGACACTGGTCAGATTTGCAAAAAATGGCCTGGTCCTTAAGGTGAAATATGTCCGTGTCCTTAAGGGGTTAACAGTCCTTAAGGGGTTAACAGTGATCTTTACAGTTTTCCCCCCTTTAACAGTACCCTCCACAGCAGCTGCCCCTTTAAAAGTGACCCCAGCAGTCCACCACCCCCTTATAGTAACCTCCACAGCAATCTGCCCCTTAACACTGACCACCATAGTGGATCGTCCCCTTAACTGTGACCTACACAGCAGCCTGCCCCCCTCTCTGTGAACTCCACAGCACTCCACTCCCTTAACAGTCTCATCCACAGCGCCCTGCCCCTTTAAACCTGATCTACAGCAGTGAAGAAAAATGGATGGGTTGTTATGGAAACCTGGTGTAAAACTGTGTGTGTGTGTGTGTGGAGACTAAGGGCCTGCTAGCTTTTATTGGCTGATAAGGTTCATGTGACAGTGTGTATGGCAGTTAGAATATGAGCAGAACGACCGGCAGGCTTCTGTTGGCTAATGTAGGTCATTTGATGGTGCCATAGTTGCATTTTTTTTTAGGAATATTTCAGGTACAGTACGTGCTAGAGAGCTGGACACCTAATATAACTATGTGCCAAATTTTGTGATTGTAAATGCATTCCTTTAGCGGATATACGGGTCCTTCTAAAAAAATTAGCATATTGTGATAAAGTTCATTATTTTCTGTAATGTACTGATAAACATTAGACTTTCATATATTTTAGATTCATTACACACCAACTGAAGTAGTTCAAGCCTTTTATTGTTTTAATATTGATGATTTTGGCACACAGCTCATGAAAACCCAAAATTCCTATCTAAAAAAATGTGCATATTTCATCCGACCAATAAAAGAAAAGTGTTTTTAATACAAAAAAGTCAACCTTCAAATAATTATGTTCAGTTATGCACTCAATACTTGGTCGGGAATCCTTTTGCAGAAATGACTGCTTCAATGCGGCGTGGCATGGAGGCAATCAGCCTGTGGCACTGCTGAGGTGTTATGGAGGCCCAGGATGCTTCGATAGCGGCCTTAAGCTCATCCAGAGTGTTGGGTCTTGCGTCTCTCAACTTTCTCTTCCCAATATCCCACGGATTCTCTATGGGGTTCAGGTCAGGAGAGTTGGCAGGCCAATTGAGCACAGTAATACCATGGTCAGTAAACCATTTACCAGTGGTTTTGGCATGGTGAGCAGGTGCCAGGTCGTGCTGAAAAATGAAATCTTCATCTCCATAAAGCTTTTCAGCAGATGGAAGCATGAAGTGCTCCAAAATCTCCTGATAGCTAGCTGCATTTACCCTGCCCTTGATAAAACACAGTGGACCAACACCAGCAGCTGACATGGCGCGCCAGACCATCACTGACTGTGGGTACTTGACACTGGACTTCAGGCATTTTGGCATTTCCCTCTCCCCAGTCTTCCTCCAGACTCTGGCACCTTGATTTCCGAATGACAGGCAAAATTTGCTTTCATCCGAAAAAAGGACCACTGAGCAACAGTCCAGTGCTGCTTCTCTGTGGCCCAGGTCAGTCGCTTCTGCCGCTGTTTCTGGTTCAAAAGTGGCTTGACCTGGGGAATGCGGCACCTGTAGCCCATTTCCTGCACACGCCTGTACACGGTGGCTCTGCATGTTTCTACTCCAGACTCAGTCCACTGCTTCTGCAGGTCCCCCAGGTCTGTTATCGGTCCTTCTCCACAATCTTCCTCAGGGTCTGGTCACCTCTTCTCGTTGTGCAGCGTTTTCTGCCACACTTTTTCCTTCCCACAGACTTCCCACTGAGGTGCCTTGATACAGCACTCTGGGAACAGCCTATTCGTTCAGAAATTTCTTTCTGTGTCTTACCCTCTTGCTTGAGGGTGTCAATGATGGCCTTCTGGACAGCAGTCAAGTCAGCAGTCTTACCCATGATTGCGGTTTTGAGTAATGAACCAGGCTGGGAGTTTTTAAAAGCCTCAGGAATCTTTTGCAGGTGTTTAGAGTTAATTAGTTGATTCAGATGATTAGGTTAATAGCTTGTTTAGGGAACTTTTTCATGATATGCTAATTTTTTTTAGATAGGAATTTTGGGTTTTCATGAGCTGTATGCCAAAATCATCAATATTAAAACAATAAAAGGCTTGAACTACTTCAGTTGGTGTGTAATGAATCTAAAATATATGAAAGTCTAATGTTTATCAGTACATTACAGAAAATAATGAACTTTATCACAATATGTTAATTTTTTGAGAAGGACCTGTACATACATTTATACATACACTCAGCTTTATATAATATAATAATTCACCAAAGCCAGCAACGTTGGTGACACATATCTTTCATCCACGATGATTCCAGTTGCCTTCTTACAATATATATATATATATATATATATAAAAAAAAGGAAAACAATGGCGGCACTGGAATACAAAAAGGGTGCTATGTCCAGGGATGTAGCAGCTTACCCCATCAATAGGAAACGAAAAAAGGACAGCACTCCAAGTAAAAGTGATGATGATTTAATCACCCATGTGCAGGCAACGTTTCAGCTCATACAAGAGCCTTTGTCAAGCCTTGACAAAGGCTCTTGTATGAGCTGAAACGTTGCCTGCACATGGGTGATTAAATCATCATCACTTTTACTTGGAGTGCTGTCCTTTTTTCGTTTCCTAAATATATATATATATATATATATATATATATATAATATGAAAATCTACCGGCAGCACCACTAGTGAAACAAAAAGCGGGTGCAGAGTCCGAGTACGGTAACTGGAGCTTACCCACTAATAGACAATGGAAAAAAAACGGACAGCACTCCAGACGGTTTCTTCAGTAAAGCAAGTGTCTTTAATCACCCATGTGGTGGCAGCAAAAAAGCAACGTTTCGGCTCTACATGAGCCTTTCTCAAGCAATGACAAAAAGTGCTAAGCATACATATATCTATGAGCCAATTACATCAATTATATAACAATGTGATTAATACTTAATGGATACCAGTATAAAAACATATAAATACAGATACAAAGTAGTCATCCTAGTGATCATTATTAAAGTGCCAAGTGCTAACAGTGCATAAAGTTTATGATCTAACAGACTGTCTTATATTACAGTCTGAAATCCATAAGCATTATCAGCTGCTCATAATTAAACCATGATTATTCAAAACATTAATGGTGCACATGTGCAAAGGGGGTATATTAGTGAGGATTACCGGAGAAAGAGATGCGTCCCACATATACTATCGCGCCGTTCAGCGCGTCTCTCTGGTGTCAGTGCGCATGTTCCAGTCGCATATACTACGTCAGAGCGGCACCACGTTTGTTAGAGATGTCGCTCCTACATGATGTCACAGGCACGTCACCAGTGTTTCTCACTCTCCATAAGCGCTACCGTTGGGATAAGGAAGCGCATGCGCAATTCCACATTTGATGCCTATGATCACCATGTTATTAAGGGGAATGTGGCCAACATATGTATTTTTAAACTGCCGCATTTACGGCTATCTTTTGGCTGAAATCCATGTTAGGTCACAGTGGATATTAACCACCTAGTCGCAGCTAAGATGAAGGTCTCCACTTTTCCAAGATAGGTGACCATCCTCTATGTATGGCCTCGATGCTGTCAGCACGTTAGTGTCATCAGCACCTTCGGTCAATTCATCGCTGCATCTCATGACCTAGAGGGTTCTCCTCTAATAATGGATCAGACCAAAAGATTTATGCGTTAGGTAATCAGCACTATATCTATATAATCCACATTATTCCCTTGTATATGCCAACGGGACAGTGACACCATTCCATAAGAGAGAAAAGCTATACAAGAAAAAACAAATAATTCTTGTACACAAGTTTGCAAAAACAAACGATTACTTAGTGGGATCCTCATCCACCTTCTCGGTTCATCCTTATTCTTTCTTGTCTTCCCCCGAAATTCCAATGTGTCTGAAATGATACATAATATTAGTGTTATATGTGACACTCAAAATTGATAATGACCTTGTTTTACACTTTTCTGTTATATTTTTGTTACTGTTTTTTTTGAAAATTTACAATTTTTTATAAGATATTTTTGTCAATGAACATGTCCTTCACAGGAGGTAATATTTGAGCACATCAAAGGTAGCACTTCAGAAGGCACCCCTCCCACCTCATATCCCACCTCCATACCTATAGTCAATATTCAGGCCATTAGGTTGTAAACTATTTAAAGTACGAATCCAATATAATTCTCTCTTTTTGAGCAGCGATACACGATCACCCCCCCTACGAGGCATTGGTATCTGGTCAATGATCCAGCATCTCAGATCCTTTTCGTTATGTTTTTTTTGGGAAAAATGTCTCGGCACAGGTAGATCAGTGCGACCCTTTCTGATGGTGAATCTGTGGTTGTTGAGTCTAGTTTTTAAATCAGTGGAGGTTTCCCCTACATATAATACCTGGCAGGGGCAGGAGAGGACATACACTACAAACGTAGAGTCACAGGTAAGATGGAATTTAATGGGGTATACACTGCCTGTATTGGGATGGACTGGAACTGTTCAGCAACTACATGATTTCCATCGGTATTTAAACAGTGTGGATGATGAACTACAATTTACTATTACCTATTCAGATGTTTCTGTCCAGTTCTTGGATACTAACGTTTTCGTTTCCAATGGTTGTTTAAGTACACAGTTATACACAAAACCTACGGACAGAAACATGACGTTACGATACGAGAGTTGCCATCCTCGCAGTATGATAAAACACCTGCCATACTCGCAGTTTTTGAGGGCAAAAAGGATAGTTACTGACAGGACCTCGTTGGATAAAACCATCGAGGAGATGACGGTTAAATTTAAACAGTATTAGCTCTAGACAGAGACCTTCTGCTACAGACTAGTGACAAAAACAAGAAGATTGATAAGAGGGTTACATTCGTATCCACTTATTCTGAGTATAGTAATGATATCAACAAAATACTGAAACGACATTGGTCGGTATTAAGTGGTTGCAAAAAAGATGTGCCCGAGTTCAAGATACCACCCTTATGTGCATACCGGAGATGTAAAAATATCAGAGACCAATTAGTGAGGGCGGACGTGGGACCCAAAAATGTCATCAGACAAACTACATTGGCACCATCAGGCACTGGGTGTTTCCCGTGCCTGCATTGTGTCAATTGCCGCTTCATTTGCAGATCTAGGTCCTTTACACATCCCAATACAGGCAGTGTATACCCCATTAAATTCCATCTTACCTGTGACTCTACGTTTGTAGTGTATGTCCTCTCCTGCCCCTGCCAGGTATTATATGTAGGGGAAACCTCCACTGATTTAAAAACTAGACTCAACAACCACAGATTCACCATCAGAAAGGGTCGCACTGATCTACCTGTGCCGAGACATTTTTCCCAAAAAAAACATAACGAAAAGGATCTGAGATGCTGGATCATTGACCAGATACCAATGCCTCGTAGGGGGGGTGATCGTGTATCGCTGCTCAAAAAGAGAGAATTATATTGGATTCGTACTTTAAATAGTTTACAACCTAATGGCCTGAATATTGACTATAGGTATGGAGGTGGGATATGAGGTGGGAGGGGTGCCTTCTGAAGTGCTACCTTTGATGTGCTCAAATATTACCTCCTGTGAAGGACATGTTCATTGACAAAAATATCTTATAAAAAATTGTAAATTTTCAAAAAAAACAGTAACAAAAATATAACAGAAAAGTGTAAAACAAGGTCATTATCAATTTTGAGTGTCACATATAACACTAATATTATGTATCATTTCAGACACATTGGAATTTCGGGGGAAGACAAGAAAGAATAAGGATGAACCGAGAAGGTGGATGAGGATCCCACTAAGTAATCGTTTGTTTTTGCAAACTTGTGTACAAGAATTATTTGTTTTTTCTTGTATAGCTTTTCTCTCTTATGGAATGGTGTCACTGTCCCGTTGGCATATACAAGGGAATAATGTGGATTATATAGATATAGTGCTGATTACCTAACGCATAAATCTTTTGGTCTGATCCATTATTAGAGGAGAACCCTCTAGGTCATGAGATGCAGCGATGAATTGACCGAAGGTGCTGATGACACTAACGTGCTGACAGCATCGAGGCCATACATAGAGGATGGTCGCCTATCTTGGAAAAGTGGAGACCTTCATCTTAGCTGCGACTAGGTGGTTAATATCCACTGTGACCTAACATGGATTTCAGCCAAAAGATAGCCGTAAATGCGGCAGTTTAAAAATACATATGTTGGCCACATTCCCCTTAATAACATGGTGATCATAGGCATCAAATGTGGAATTGCGCATGCGCTTCCTTATCCCAACGGTAGCGCTTATGGAGAGTGAGAAACACTGGTGACGTGCCTGTGACATCATGTAGGAGCGACATCTCTAACAAACGTGGTGCCGCTCTGACGTAGTATATGCGACTGGAACATGCGCACTGACACCAGAGAGACGCGCTGAACGGCGCGATAGTATATGTGGGACGCATCTCTTTCTCCGGTAATCCTCACTAATATACCCCCTTTGCACATGTGCACCATTAATGTTTTTGAATAATCATGGTTTAATTATGAGCAGCTGATAATGCTTATGGATTTCAGACTGTAATATAAGACAGTCTGTTAGATCATAAACTTTATGCACTGTTAGCACTTGGCACTTTAATAATGATCACTAGGATGACTACTTTGTATCTGTATTTATATGTTTTTATACTGGTATCCATTAAGTATTAATCACATTGTTATATAATTGATGTAATTGGCTCATAGATATATGTACAGTATGCTTAGCACTTTTTGTCATTGCTTGAGAAAGGCTCATGTAGAGCCGAAACGTTGCTTTTTTGCTGCCACCACATGGGTGATTAAAGACACTTGCTTTACTGAAGAAATCGTCTGGAGTGCTGTCCGTTTTTTTTTCCATTATATATATATATATATATATATAAAAAAAATACAGTCGTGGCCAAAAGTTTTGAGAATTACACAAATATCAGTTTTCACAAAGTTTGCTGCTAAACTGCTTTTAGATCTTTGTTTCAGTTGTTTCTGTGATGTAGTGAAATATAATTACACGCACTTCATACGTTTCAAAGGCTTTTATCGACAATTATATGACATTTATGCAAAGAGTCAGTATTTGCAGTGTTGGCCCTTCTTTTTCAGGACCTCTGCAATTCGACTGGGCATGCTCTCAATCAACTTCTGGGCCAATTCCTGACTGATATCAACCCATTCTTTCATAATCACTTCTTGGAGTTTGTCAGAATTAGTGGGTTTTTGTTTGTCCACCTGCCTCTTGAGGATTGACCACAAGTTCTCAATGAGATTAAGATCTGGGGAATTTCCAGGCCATGGACCCAAAATGTCAACGTTTTGGTCCCCGAGCCACTTAGTTATCACTTTTGCCTTATGGCATGGTGCTCCATCGTGCTGGAAAATGCATTGTTCTTCACCAAACTGTTGTTGGATTGTTGGAAGAAGTTGTTGTTGGAGGGTTTTTGGGTACCATTCTTTATTCATGGCTGTGTTTTGGGGCCAAATTGTGAGTTAGCCCACTCCCTTGGATTAGAAGCAACCCCACACATGAATGCTCTCAGGATGCTTTACTGTTGGCATGACACAAGACTGATGGTAGCGCTCCGGATAAGCCTTTTTCCTGATGCTCCAAACAATCGAAAAGAGGCTTCATCAGAGAATATGACTTTGCCCCAGTCCTCAGCAGTCCATTCACCATATTTTCTGCAGAAGATCAATCTGTCCCTGATGGGGTTTTTTTTGGAGAGAAGCGGCTTCTTTACTGCCCTTCTTGGCACCAGGCCATCTTCCAAAAGTCTTCGCCTCACCGTGCGTGCAGATGCGCTCACACCTGCCTGCTGCCATTCCTGAGCAAACTCTGCACTGGTGGCACTCCGATCCCGCAGCTGCAACCTCTTTGAGATGATCCTGGCGCTTGCTGGACTTTCTTGGACGCCCTGAAGCCTTCTTAACAAGAATTGAACCTCTTTCCTTGAAGTTCTTGATGATCCTATAAATTGTTGATTGAGGTGCAATCTTAGTAGCCAAAATATCCTTGCCTGTGAAGCCATTTTTATGCAACTCAATGATGGCTGCAAGTGTTTCATTGCAGGTCACCATGGTTAATAATGGAAGAACAATGATTTCAAGCATCACCCTCCTTTTAACAGGTCAAGTTTGCCATTTTAACCCAATCAGCCTGACATAATGATCTTCAGAGTTAACAAGACGATTACTGATCTCAGCAGGTACTTTAATGACAGCAATGAAATGCAGTGGAAAGTTTTTGGGGGAATTAAGTTAATTTTCATGGCAAAGAAGGACTATGCAATTCATCTGATCACTCTTCATAACATTCTGGAGTATATGCAAATTGCTATTATAAAAACTTAAGCAGCAACTTTTCCAACTTCAAATGTTCTCAAAACTTTTGGCCACGACTGTGTATATATATATATATATATATATATATGGTACAGACCAAAAGTTTGGACACACCTTCAAAGAGTTTTCTTTATTTTCATGACTATGAAAATTGTAGATTCACACTGAAGGCATCAAAACTATGAATTAACACGTGGAATTATATACATAACAAAATTGTGAAACAACTGAAAATATGTGATATTCTAGGTTCTTCAAGTAGCCACCTTTTGCTTTAATTACTGCTTTGCACACTCTTGGCATTCTCTTGATGAGCTTCAAGAGGTAGTCACCTGAAATGGTTTCCACTTCACAGGTGTGCCCTGTCAGGTTCAATAAGTGGGATTTCTTGCCTTATGGGTTGGGACCATCAGTTGCATTGTGAAGAAGTCAGGTGGATACACAGCTGATAGTCCTACTGAATAGACTGTTAGAATTTGTATTATGGCAAGAAAAAAGCAGCTAAGTAAAGAAAAACAAGTGGCCATCATTACTTTAAGAAATGAAGGTCAGTTAGTCCCAAAAATTGGGAAAACTTTGAAAGTGTCCCCAACTGCAGTCGCAAAAACCATCAAGCGCTACAAAGAAACTGGCTCACATCCAGACCGCCCCAGGAAAGGAAGACCAAGAGTCACCAGCCTCAGAAATCGCAGGTTAACAGCAGCTCAGATTAGAGATCAGGTCAATGCCACACAGAGTTCTAGCAGCAGACACATCTCTAGAACAACTGTTAATAGGAGACTGTGTGAATCAGGTCACTATGTGTTTATAAATTAATTTTCTATGCACATTTTCAAAAAAAAAATCACGATTATTGTATGGTTTTACATTATGGTATTTGTATTTGATTAACTTAATGAGCAATTATAAAGTGTAATTATGTAATTGGATTTGTTTGGTATTGCTGGGTATATATATTTATCACTTTGCTTTGGTTCTTTGCTTGAGAATAGGCTCAACAATAGAGCCTAAACATTGCTGTACCATATGGGGGAATAAACTTTTTATTGTATTTTTTGAATTTCTGGAGTGCTTTTCTTCTTTCATCCATTTGTATTGTGGGTAAGGTACTTATTCCCATTGAACGTTCACCCGTGCATTATTTAGTCTTTGCTGCCATTTTTCTCTTTTTATATATTCAGTATATTGGCTGAGCACAACTTTTTTTGTTCTATTTTTGTGGATTTATTTTGTATGCTTTTTATTATGGCTATGATTGACTCAGATTCGCCCGGTGGTTTTACCTACACGCAAGAGGAGGCTGACCTTATTTTACAGGGCATAGAGGGAGATGCCACTTTTCTGAATCCCCCATCTATCAAGGAACTAAGGAGGAAATATGAGTTCTTATCCAGGAGGGCTGCATCGTTACGCCTGCATATGACTACGTTGGGAGAATATTATAAGGCACAGAGGATACAGAGACATATGAGGTCACAGCTTCGGCCCAATTTGTTTTGGGTAATTTACATTTTTGCTAAAAATTTAAAGCACTCTCCAATACATATTCATTGGACTTTATCCTCCTGAATATTTAATATCTGCAACATAAATTAACAGTGATAGCCACTGAATTGGCAAAAATTGATCAACTTTTACAATTACAAGTGTCGACCGATGACCTCAAGACCATCCAACTACAGAAATTCCAATTGGAGTCGGAGGAGGGCAAACGTTTTAAATGGAACCGGGATCTTGAGAACTACAAGGAAGGATACATCTATACGTGGCAATCGGAGAATGGTAGCAACCCTAATCATAAAGACAACAGGAGGAAAAAGAGGAATTCACAGACATCTTCATCTATTGAAAGTGCTTTTTTTTAAACAACAGACCAGCAGCATAGAAAAAAGATGATATTGGACTAGGCGGGTGGTCACAGACACTGAGGACACAGGAAAATTGCGCAACAATAAAGTACGCACACCTGTTAACAAGGGACAGATGTCCAGAAAGAAATAATTCTAATCAACCTGTCTTCCAAGGAACTGACTGTCACGCTGAACAGGATACAAGATACAACAGAAATCCACAAACAAGTGTCTAGGCCAGGAGCTGGGATAAAGGTCCCCTCCTAACAAATCCCTACCAGCTCTCCCTAGACTTCTGTGCCCACTTTCAGACCCTAGAGGTGGGAATAAATGTGCCCCCATGCCAAAGGCTGAAGATTCCCTAAACTCCCTAAGATGGTGACTGGAGGAAAGAGACAGATTGCTTCCTCAGACCTGGAGGAGGCAGGGGTCTCTCTAACAGCCTAGACAGAACACACTCGAGAAAACAAAACCAACTTATCTTGTCACAGAGCAGATACAGCAAATCCTTATTTCCTTCCTTCCACTGAGCAAGATAGAAGCTATAACCCGCACAGGACACTGGGAAGGGGCGTAATTTAAACTCATACAAATGACCCCACCCAGTGCACCTGAAGGGAGGCGGATACAGCTCAACTCCAAAACAAAAACAAAAAAATACATACGTGCTGCTGTAGTATCCCACTAGGTAAATGTGGGCACTACACAAGGGTCAGTATGGCCACGTTATTGGCCACCTCCTGTGGAACATGGTCATTGTATTTTATATGATGTTTTTATGTGTTTTTCCGGTTATCTCCTGTATCAGGCCTGTTAGGGGCAGTTTCTCCGACTCTAGACATTAGAGGGAGCTAGGGAACCCCTATTATACACTCACTTAAAGAATTATTAGGAACACCATACTAATACGGTATTGGACCCCCTTTTGCCTTCAGAACTGCTTTAATTCTACGTGGCATTGATTCAACAAGGTGCTGGTAGCATTCTTTAGAAATGTTGGCCCATATTGATAGGATAGCATCTTGCAGTTGATGGAGATTTGAGGTATTCACATCCAGGGCACAAAGCTCCCGTTCCACCACATCCCAAAGATGCTCTATTGGGTTGAGATCTGGTGGCTGTGGGGACCATTTTAGTACAGTGAACTCATTGTCATGTTCAAGAAACCAATTTGAAATGATTTGAGCTTTGTGACATGGTGCATTATCCTGCTGGAAGTAGCTATCAGAGGATGGGTACATGGTGGTCATGAAGGGATGGACATAGTCAGAAACAATGCTCCGGTAGCCCGGGGCATTTAAACGATGGCCAATTGGCTCTCAGGGGCCTAAAGTGTGCCCAGAAAACATCCCCCACACCATTACACCACCACCACCAGCCTGCACAGTGGTAACAAGGCATGATGGATACATGTTCTCATTCTGTTTACGCCAAATTCGGACTCTACCATTTGAATGTCTCAACAGAAATCGAGACTCATCAGACCAAGCAACATTTTTCCAGTCTTCAACAGTCCAATTTTGGTAAGCTCATGCAAATTGTAGCCTCTTTTTGCTATTTGTAGTGGAGATAAGTGGTACCCAGTGGGGTCTTCTGCTGTTGTAGCTCACTCGGCTCAAGGTTGTGCGTGTTGTGGCTTCACAAATGCTTTGTTGCATACCTCGGTTGTAACGAGTGGTTATTTCAGTCAACGTTGCTCTTCTATCAGCTTGAATCAGTTGGCCCATTTTCCTCTGACCTCTAGCATCAAAAAGGCATTTTTGCCCACAGGACTGCCGCATACTGGATGTTTTTAACTTTTCACACCATTCTTTGTAAACCCTAGAAATGGTTGTGTGTGAAAATCCCAGTAACTGAGCAGATTGTGAAATACTCAGACTGGCCAGTCTGGCACCAACAACCATGCCACGCTCAAAATTGCTTAAATCACCTTTATTTCCCATTCTGACATTCAGTTTGGAGTTCAGGAGATTGTCTTGACCAGGACCACAACCCTACATGCATTTAAGCATCTGCCATGTGATTGGTTGACTAGATAATCGCATTAATGAGAAATAGAACAGGTGTTCCTAATAATTCTTTAGGTGAGTGTATATAGTTAGGCCCAGACAGGAAAGAGGCAGTGCAGTATAGTCCAGGAGGCTAGTTAGTGCAGTCTAGCCTGCCTGAGGGTTCCTGAGCAAAGAAGCTCAGAAGTTTTCCACCAGGAGAAGGGTTTGCCTCCTGAGAAAAAGTTCCCTTAAAGGTGCAGTGCAGAGCCAAGTGTATTCCCAGCCAAACAGAGAGCTGAAGGGCAGAAGGATATTTTACAGCAAGGATATATATACCAGAGGAAGTTTTTTCTACCCAAGGATAAAGCCAGCTATAAAGCATACGGGCCTTGGAGAAAGACAGGATTCTGAGGAAAAGTGCAGCCTGATCTGTAAGTGTGATTCCCTCTGAGTATCTTGCAAAGACATTGCCTGTCGTTTTTATATCAAGCCTGCCTGTTACAACCTGTTTACATGTGGAACTGACCAAAGACTGTAAATAGTTGAACTGTTTTCAGTAAAATAAGTTCTGGTTCACTACAACATTGTGTTCTTCAAAATATTCCTACAATAAATCAGTGTCCCACAGTTACCGGCACTGGTGTCACAAACTTAAAGGGAGCTTGCCACCAGCGTATTAAAAACCTACAACATCCAGGGCACCTCACCTACCATCAGGCCTGGTCCCTATACACAGAGAGTGCCCCAGAGGACCCCTGTGCCAGCCTCTCCATCACTGCTGTACGTCTGTCCAGGGTATATAAAAGACTGTGAGTACTATAACCACCCTCGGTTTAGTAACTACCCCTGTGACCTCACCATTCACTTCACCCTGCAGGGCTGCATACTGCACTGCTAACCTGGCAGACCTCCACACATAACCTGAGCAGGGTATGACAGTACCTCCCCTTCTATGGGTGACCTCCGGACACCCCGGCCCAACTTTATGCAGGTGGGATCTGTGAAAAGCCCTCACCAGTCGGCTGGCACTAACATCCACAGCCAGAACCCACATCCACTCCTCGGGGCCATATCCCCTCCAGTGTACCAGGTACTAAAGGGAACCCCGAAGAACCCGTGAGTCGAGAACCCTAGAGATCTTGAACTCTAAATTTCCATCAACCAGAACAGGGGGAGGAGGCAATGGCGATGGTTCCACTGGTTTCACATATTTCTTAAGTAAAGACCTGTGAAACACATTGTGGATCCTCCAGATCTGCGGAAGAGCCAGACGAAACGCTACTGGATTGATCACCGCAGATATTTTGTAAGGTCCAATAAATCTTGTACCCAGTTTCCAAGATGGTACTTTCAGTTTAATATTTTTAGTAGCTAACCACACCAGATCACCTACACACAGGTCCGGTCATACATCTCTTGTCAGCCATTTGCTTATACCTCTCACCCATCCTCTCCAAATTCACTTGAATCTTCTGCCAGATAGAGGACAAGGCAGAAGAAAATATCTCCTCCTCTGGCATCCCAGAGGAACTAGTCTCAGAAAAGGTACCAAACTGAGGATGAAAACCGTATGCGCCAAAAAATGGCGACTTACCCGTGGACTCCTGCCTACGGTTATTCAAAACAAACTCTGCTAGTGATAAGAATGAGGACCAGTCCTCCTGGTTTTTAGCCACAAAGCACCTCAAGTAGGTCTCCAGGTTTTGATTAGTATGCTCTGTCTGTCCATTCGACTGCGGATGAAAAGCCGAAGAGAGCGAAAGTTGGATACCAAGACGAGAGCAGAACGCCCTCCAAAATCTGGAAACAAACTGTGTGCCCCTATAAGAAACCACATCCGAGGGAATGCCATGTAATTTTGCGATGTCATCCACAAAAACCTGAGCAAGAGTCTTAGCATTGGGCAGACTAGCTAACAATACAAAGTGAGCCATTTTACTGAAACGGTCAGCAACCACCGAAATCGCAGTTTTCCCAGAGGAACTCGGCAGATAAGTAATAAAGTCCATAGACAAGTGCGTCCAGGGACGAGATGGAATAGACAAAGGAAGAAGTGAACCAGAAGGTCGAGTGTGAGCAACCTTTGCCCGTGAACTGGTCTCACAAGCTGCTACGTAATTCTCAACACTCTTACATAACCCGGGCTACCAGAACCTCCGGGAAATCAGATCAAAGGTGGACTTGCCACCAGGATGTCCCGCAAGGACAGTATCGTGATGTTCCTTGAATACCTTGTATCGCAATCCAGCAGGAACAAACAACCTACCGGGGGGACAAGAATCCAGGGCCTCCTCCCGGGCTCCCAATACCTCCATCTCCAACTCGGGGTACAGAGACGGAAACAACCACCCCATCAGCCAAAATCGGAGCAGGATCCTCTGAATCACCTCCCCCCAGGAAAACTAGGAGACAATGCATCCGCCTTGACATTTTTAACCCTCGGGTGAAAAGTAGCCAAGTTCTTATGATCAGTATATACCGTAACGGGATGAGACACCCCTCCAACCAGTGACGCCATTCCTCAAAGGCCAATTTGATGGCCAGCAATTCCCTATCTCCTACATCATAATTCCTCTCGACCGAGAGCTTCTTGGAAAAAAAAAAAGCACACGGACACCACTTGCCAGGAGATGAACCCTGTGACAACACTGCCCCAACCCCCACCTCTGATGCATCCACCTCCACCACGAATGGATGAGACAGATTGCGCTGCATCAGAATGGGAGCAGACGCAAAACATTCCTTAATAGCCGAAGAGGCCTGCAATGCCTCATCCGACCAGACAGAGAAGTCAATGCCTTTCTTAGTTATATCAGTCAGGGGTCTTACAATGGTAGAGTAGTTCAAGATAAATTTTCTATAATAATTGGTGAACCCCAAAAACCGCATCAAAGCTTTCTGATTCTCCGGTCGGTCCCGTTCCAGAACCGCCCGGACCTTTTTGGGGTCCATACGAAAACCAGAGTCAGAAAGCAGGTAACCTAGAAACGGAAGCTCCTGAACAGTAAACACACATTTCTCCAATTTAGCATACAATTTATTCTTCTGAAGGATTGACAAAGCCTGTCTCACGTGATCCTGATGAGTCTTCAGATCAGGAGAGTAAATTAGAATGTCATCCAAGTAAATTACAACGAACCTTCCCACAAAATGATGGAAAATGTCATTGACAAATCGCTGAAACACTGCTGGCGCGTTAGTTAACCCAAAAGGCATAACCAGATTCTCGAAATGACCCTCGTGTGTGTTGAAGGACGTTTTCCACTCATCCCCCTCTGTGATTCTGATCAGATTGTAGTATAGGCCCTTCTTAAATCTAACTTGGAGAACACCTTGGCTCCAACAATTTGATCAAAAAGGTCAGAGATCAAGGGAAAGGGATACGGATCACGGACTTAATGCGGTTCAAATTCCGGAAATCCAAACAGGGTCTAAGCTTTCCATCCTTTTTCTTAACAAAGAATAACCCAACTGTGACTGGAGATTTAGATGGCCTAATATGACCCTTTGCCAAACTCTCGGCAATATACTTCCACATAACCTCTCGTTTGGGTTAAGAAAGATTGTATAGCCGAGACTTTGGCAACTTAGACCCTGGGATGAGATTAACTGGGCAATCATATTCACGATGATGAGGCAATTCTTGAGCTCTACTTTCTGAAAATACATCCGCAAAGTTTGAGAGATACTGGGGTAAAACCGTAGTAGACACCCCAGAGATAGAGGCACTAAGACAAATTTCACTCCAACCAATGATCTGCCTTGCCTGCCAATCTATAGTAGGGTTATGTTTTATCAACAACGGTAACCCTAAGACCATAGGAGCAGGCAAGTCCTTCATGACAAAGCAAGAGATGATCTCAACATGTAAATCACCCACCCTTAACTGAATACCATGAGCAATATGAGTGAGACTCCTTTGAGAAAGAGGGGAAGAATCGATTGCGAACACCGGAATCTGTCTTTCTAAGGTGCAAGTACTTAGGCCCAGATTTTGAAGAAAAAGATAATCAATAAGGTTTACCCCAGCACCACAATCAAGGAATACTTCAAAATCAAAATTTCTTGAATCTAGTGCCACCATAGCTGGAAGGAGAAAACGAGTATTGCAGGAAGATTGCATACTTGCTTGCTCCGGCAGCCCATTCACACTACCAAGAGTCAAGGATGTTTTTTTTTTTTCTCTTTATGTAAACCTCTTTGTGGTTCTTTATCATCAACACGCAATTTAACAAAAGGACAAGCATAAACAAAATTACCACTTTCTCCACAGTAATAACATAGCTTATGCACCCTCCTAAAGTTCCTATTACCAGAATGGAACACCTGACCCAGGTGCATGGGTTCCTCCCCTACCCCAGAATTACATGTCATAATACTCTGGGGAACTGGTGGGACGAAACCACTCACAGAAGGGATCCCTCGCGTGGAGGGGACCTTCCACCTCTCTCTAATGCGTCTATCTAACCGTACTGCCAAAGACATAGCATTCTACAATGTATTCGGATACTCATGAAAAGCGAGGGCATCTTTTAATCTCTCAGACAACCCCTGACAAAACTGACTACGAAGCGTGGGGTCATTCCACCCAGACTCCGTAGCCCATCTCCTAAACTCAACACAATACACCTCTGCAGAATGTTCTCCTTGTAATAAAGTACGCAACTTAGATTCTGCCATCGAGACCCGATCTGGGTCATCATAAATTAATCCATAAATACATAAAAGGCTTTAAAAAATTCATCCACTGACCGGAGGGCCAGAGAACCGGTCGGCAGAGAAAAGGCCCAGGACTGCGCGTTCCCTTTAAGCAGGGAAATGATTATCCCTACTCTCTGACTCTCATCACTAGATGAAGACGGCCGCAGCTGAAAATACAACTTATCCGACTCTCTAAAGCGGATAAAATCATCCACACCCCCAGAAAACCGATCAGGGAGAGCAACCTTAGGTTCAAGGCTGGACTGACTCCAACCAGCAGAGCCATGAAGCAAAAAATTCTGACAAAGTGAAACTGCATTGCGGAGGTCAGCTACCTCCCAACTTAACTCCTGCATGCGATCAACCAACGAATCAATTGAATCTTCAAAGCTGCTGAGAAATGGCAGTCTAGGTTTTGGCGGGTTATAATGTCACGCTGGACAAGATACAAGATACAACATAAATCCACAAACAAGTGTCTAGGCCAGAAGCTGGGGATAAAGGTCACCTCCTAACAAATCCCTACCAGCTCTCCCTAGACTTCTGTGCCTACGTTCAGACCCTAGAGGTGGGAATAAACATACCCCCATGCCTAAGGCTGAAGATTCCCTAAAATCCCTATGATGATGACAGGGGAAAAGAGACATCTTACTTCTCCAGACCTGGAGGAGGCAGGCATCTCTCTAACAGCCTAGACAGAACACACTCAAGAAAACAAAACCAACATATTTTGTCACAGAGCAGATACAGCAAAACCTTCTTTCCTTCTTTCCTTCTTTCCTCTGAGCAAGATAGAAGCTATAACCCGCACAGGACACTGGGAAGAGGTGTAATTTAAACTCATACAAACGACCCCACCCAGTGCACCTGAAGGGAGGCGGATACAGCTCAACTCCAAAACACAAACAAAAAACTACACACGTGGTGCTAACCTGGCAGACCTCTACACATAACCTGAGCAGGGCATGACACTAACCCCTTCACAAGTGAGTGTCCTCGGTAAGGGACTTTCTTTTTGCCCTAACTTATCAGTTAATTGGTTTGATTTGTAATTTGATTTGTTATCTTTTTTTTCGCTACATCAAACTCAAAGTGTGGTTTAATGATAAAGCACGGATTAATACTCCTCAGATGAGTGAATTTATACTGGGGAAGCTCAATCTGTCTGTGAAAAGTGATTTTACCCCGGTTGTTGATGAACCTGCTGTTGATGCATATATGACTAGAGTTGAGCGAACACCTGGATGTTCGGGTTCGAGAAGTTCGGCCGAACATCCCGGAAATGTTCGGGTTCGGGATCCGAACCCGATCCGAACTTCGTCCCGAACCCGAACCCCATTGAAGTCAATGGGGACCCGAACTTTTCGGCACTAAAAAGGCTGTAAAACAGCCCAGGAAAGAGCTAGAGGGCTGCAAAAGGCAGCAACATGTAGGTAAATCCCCTGCAAACAAATGTGGATAGGGAAATGAATTAAAATAAAAATTAAATAAATAAAAATTAACCAAAATCAATTGGAGAGAGGTTCCATAGCAGAGAATCTGGCTTCCCGTCACCCACCACTGGAACAGTCCATTCTCAGATATTTAGGCCCCGGCACCCAGGCAGAGGAGAGAGGTCCCGTAACAGAGAATCTGTCTTCATGTCAGCAGAGAATTAGTCTGCATGTCATAGCAGAGAATGAGGCTTCACGTCAGCCACCACTGCAACAGTCCATTGGCATATATTTAGGCCCAGCACCCAGGCAGAGGAGGGAGGTCCCGTAACAGAGAATCTGTCTTCATGTCAGCAGAGAATTAGTCTGCATGTCATAGCAGAGAATGAGGCTTCACGTCAGCCACCACTGCAACAGTCCATTGGCATATATTTAGGCCCAGCACACACACAGGCAGAGGAGAGAGGTCCCGTAACAGAGAATCTGGCTTCATGTCAGCAGAGAATCAGTCTGCATGTCATAGCAGAGAATGAGGCTTCACGTCAGCCACCACTGCAACAGTCCATTGGCATATATTTAGGCCCAGCACACACACAGGCAGAGGAGAGAGGTCCCGTAACAGAGAATCTGGCTTCATGTCAGCAGAGAATCAGTCTGCATGTCATAGCAGAGAATGAGGCTTCACGTCAGCCACCACTGCAACAGTCCATTGGCATATATTTAGGCCCAGCACCCAGGCAGAGGAGGGAGGTCCCGTAACAGAGAATCTGTCTTCATGTCAGCAGAGAATTAGTCTGCATGTCATAGCAGAGAATGAGGCTTCACGTCAGCCACCACTGCAACAGTCCATTGGCATATATTTAGGCCCAGCACACACACAGGCAGAGGAGAGAGGTCCCGTAACAGAGAATCTGGCTTCATGTCAGCAGAGAATCAGTCTGCATGTCATAGCAGAGAATGAGGCTTCACGTCAGCCACCACTGCAACAGTCCATTGGCATATATTTAGGCCCAGCACACACACAGGCAGAGGAGAGAGGTCCCGTAACAGAGAATCTGGCTTCATGTCAGCAGAGAATCAGTCTGCATGTCATAGCAGAGAATGAGGCTTCACGTCAGCCACCACTGCAACAGTCCATTGGCATATATTTAGGCCCAGCACCCAGGCAGAGGAGGGAGGTCCCGTAACAGAGAATCTGTCTTCATGTCAGCAGAGAATTAGTCTGCATGTCATAGCAGAGAATGAGGCTTCACGTCAGCCACCACTGCAACAGTCCATTGGCATATATTTAGGCCCAGCACCCAGGCAGAGGAGGGAGGTCCCGTAACAGAGAATCTGTCTTCATGTCAGCAGAGAATTAGTCTGCATGTCATAGCAGAGAATGAGGCTTCACGTCAGCCACCACTGGAACAGTCCATTCTCAGATATTTAGGCCCCGGCACCCAGGCAGAGGAGAGAGGTCCCGTAACAGAGAATCTGTCTTCATGTCAGCAGAGAATTAGTCTGCATGTCATAGCAGAGAATGAGGCTTCACGTCAGCCACCACTGCAACAGTCCATTGGCATATATTTAGGCCCAGCACCCAGGCAGAGGAGAGAGGTCCCGTAACAGACAATCTGGCTTCATGTCAGCAGAGAATCAGTCTGCATGTCATAGCAGAGAATCAGGCTTCACGTCACCCACCACTGCAACAGTCCATTGTCATAAATTTAGGCCCAGCACTAGTGTTGAGCGGCATGTCCCATATTCGAATTCGCGAAATTTTGTGAATATTCGAAAGAATATTCGTAAAATATTCGCGATTATTCAAATTCGTTATTATTTCGCATATGCGATAATTCGAATTATCGCATAATACATATGCTATGCAAAATTCACATGTGCGCTAATGAAATCGCCTTACGAAGATTCGCAACTCAATTCAATCACTAATGTATGAATGCAATGCCCTTTGCCTCTGTTCTGGGACAAGTGTAGATATTCGCATGTGCGCTAATAAAATCGCCTTACGAAGATTCGCACCTCAATCACTTTCTAGGGAATGTGAGACTTTTGGGAATCAATCGAGATACAGTGGGGGGTGATGACAGTAGTTGACAGAGTACAGATCAATGTAATCTGTAAGGTGGAAAGTAAAATAAAAAATACGAATATTCGTAAATCGACTTTTACGAAGTTCTACGTATTCGCGAATATGGTGCTATACTATATGAATGCACAGGCCTTTGCCTCTCTGTTCTGGGGACAAGTGTAGATATTTGCATTTGCGTTAATAAAATCGCCTTACGAAGATTCGCAGCTCAATTCAATCACTAATGTATGAATGCAAAGCCCTTTGCCTCTGTTCTGGGACAAGTGTAGATATTCGCATGTGCGCTAATAAAATCGCCTTACGAAGATTCGCAACTCAATTCACTAATGTATGAATGCAAAGCCCTTTGCCTCTGTTCTGGGACGTGCCGATATTCGCATGTGCGCTAATAAAATCGCCTTACGAAGATTCGCGCCTCAATCACTTTCTAGGCAATGTGAGTAAGATCTGAGCTGTTGGACCTTTGGGAAACAATCAATTATATGTGTACTGTAATTTTGTGGGGGGGGGGGGGGGAACAAAAAACGAATATTCGTTTTTACGAATATATAGCACTATATTCGAAATATTCGCGAAATCGCGAAGTTGCGATATTCGCGAAAAAAATTTGCTTTTCGAATATTCGCGCTCAACACTACCCAGCACCCAGGCAGAGGAGAGAGGTCCCGTAACAGAGAATCTGGCTTCATGTCAGCAGAGAATCAGTCTTCATATCATAGCAGAGAATCAGGCTTCACGTCACCCACCACTGTAAGAGTCAATTTTCATAAATTTAGGCCCAGAACCCAGGCAGAGGAGAAAGGTCCCGTAACAGACAATCTGGCTTCATGTCAGCAGAGAATCAGTCTTCATATCATAGCAGAGAATCAGGCTTCACGTCACCCACCACTGCAACAGTCAATTGTCATAAATTTAGGCCCAGCACCCAGGCAGAGGAGAGAGCTCCCGTAACAGAGGATCTGGCTTCATGTCAGCAGAGAATCAGTCTGCATGTCATAGCAGAGAATGAGGCTTCACGTCACCCACCACTGCAACAGTCCATTGGCATATATTTAGGCCTAGCACACAGGCAGAGCAGAGAGGTCCCGTAACAGACAATCTGGCTTCATGTCAGCAGAGAATCAGTCTGCATGTCATAGCAGAGAATGAGGCTTCACGTCACCCACCACTGCAACAGTCCATTGGCATATATTTAGGCCTAGCACACAGGCAGAGCAGAGAGGTCCCGTAACAGACGATCTGGCTTCATGTCAGCAGAGAATCAGTCTGCATGTCATAGCAGAGAATCAGGCTTCACGTCAGCCACCACTGCAACAGTCCATGGTCATAAATTTAGGCCCAGCACCCAGGCAGAGGAGAGAGGTCCCGTAACAGACAATCTGGCTTCATGTCAGCAGAGAATTAGTCTGCATGTCATAGCAGAGAATCAGGCTTCATGTCAGCCACCACTGCAACAGTCCATTGGCATATATTTAGGCCTAGCACACAGGCAGAGGAGAGGTTCATTCAACTTTGGGTAGCATCGCAATATAATGGTAAAATGAAAATAAAAATAGGATTGAATGAGGAAGTGCCCTGGAGTCCAATAATATATGGTTATGGGGAGGTAGTTAATGTCTAATCTGGACAAGGGACGGACAGGTCCTGTGGGATCCATGCCTGGTTCATTTTTATGAACGTCAGCTTGTCCACATTGGCTGTAGACAGGCGGCTGCGTTTGTCTGTAATGACGCCCCCTGCCGTGCTGAATACACGTTCAGACAAAACGCTGGCTGCCGGGCAGGCCAGCACCTCCAAGGCATAAAAGGCTAGCTCTGGCCACGTGGACAATTTAGAGACCCAGAAGTTGAATGGGGCCGAACCATCAGTCAGTACGTGGAGGGGTGTGCACACGTACTGTTCCACCATGTTAGTGAAATGTTGCCTCCTGCTAACACGTTGCGTATCAGGTGGTGGTGCAGTTAGCTGTGGCGTGTTGACAAAAGTTTTCCACATCTCTGCCATGCTAACCCTGCCCTCAGAGGAGCTGGCCGTGACACAGCTGCCTTGGCGACCTCTTGCTCCTCCTCTGCCTTGGCCTTGGGCTTCCACTTGTTCCCCTGTGACATTTGGGAATGCTCTCAGTAGCGCGTCTACCAACGTGCGCTTGTACTCGCGCATCTTCCTATCACGCTCCAGTGCAGGAAGTAAGGTGGGCACATTGTCTTTGTAGCGTGGATCCAGCAGGGTGGCAACCCAGTAGTCCGCACAGGTTAAAATGTGGGCAACTCTGCTGTCGTTGCGCAGGCACTGCAGCATGTAGTCGCTCATGTGTGCCAGGCTGCCCAGGGGTAAGGACAAGCTGTCCTCTGTGGGAGGCGTATCGTCATCGTCCTGCCTTTCCCCCCAGCCACGCACCAGTGATGGACCCGAGCTGCGTTGGGTGCCACCCCGCTGTGACCATGCTTCATCCTCATCCTCCTCCACCTCCTCCTCATCCTCGTCCTCCTCGTCCTCCAGTAGTGGGCCCTGGCTGGCCACATTTGTACCTGGCCTCTGCTGTTGCAAAAAACCTCCCTCTGAGTCACTTCGAAGAGACTGGCCTGAAAGTGCTAAAAATGACCCCTCTTCCTCATCCTCCTCCTCCTCCTCCTGGGCCACCTCCTGTTCCATCATCGCCCTAAGTGTTTTCTCAAGGAGACATAGAAGTGGTATTGTAACGCTGATAACGGTGTCATCGCCACTGGCCATGTTGGTGGAGTACTCGAAACAGCGCAACAGGGCACACAGGTCTCGCATGGAGGCCCAGTCATTGGTGGTGAAGTGGTGCTGTTCTGTAGTGCGACTGACCCGTGCGTGCTGCAGCTGAAACTCCACTATGGCCTGCTGCTGCTCGCACAGTCTGTCCAGCATGTGCAAGGTGGAGTTCCACCTGGTGGGCACGTCGCATATGAGGCGGTGAGCGGGAAGGCCGAAGTTACGCTGTAGCGCAGACAGGCGAGCAGCGGCAGGATGTGAACGCCGGAAGCGCGAACAGACGGCCCGCACTTTATGCAGCAGCTCTGACATGTCGGGGTAGTTGTGAATGAACTTCTGCACCACCAAATTCAGCACATGCGCCAAGCAAGGGATGTGCGTCAAATTGGCTAGTCCCAGAGCTGCAACGAGATTTCGCCCATTATCACACACCACCAGGCCGGGCTTGAGGCTCACCGGCAGCAACCACTCGTCGGTCTGTTGTTCAATACCCCGCCACAACTCCTGTGCGGTGTGGGGCCTGTCCCCCAAACATATGAGTTTCAGAATGGCCTGCTGACGTTTACCCCGGGCTGTGCTGAAGTTGGTGGTGAAGGTGTGTGGCTGACTGGATGAGCAGGTGGAAGAAGAGGAGGAGGAAGCCGAGAAGGAGGAGGTGGCAACAGGAGGCAAAGAATGTTGCCCTGCGATCCTTGGCGGCGGCAGGACGTGCGCCAAACAGCTCTCCGCCTGGGGCCCAGCTGCCACTACATTTACCCAGTGTGCAGTTAGGGAGATATAGCGTCCCTGGCCGTGCTTACTGGTCCACGTATCTGTGGTTAGGTGGACCTTGCTACAGATGGCGTTGCGCAGTGCACACTTGATTTTATCGGATACTTGGTTGTGCAGGGAAGGCACGGCTCTCTTGGAGAAGTAGTGCCGGCTGGGAACAACATACTGTGGGACAGCAAGCGACATGAGCTGTTTGAAGCTGTCTGTGTCCACCAGCCTAAATGACAGCATTTCATAGGCCAGTAGTTTAGAAATGCTGGCATTCAGGGCCAGGGATCGAGGGTGGCTAGGTGGGAATTTACGCTTTCTATCAAATGTTTGTGAGATGGAGAGCTGAACGCTGGCGTGTGACATGGTTGAGACGCTTGGTGACGGAGGTGGTGGTGGTGGTGTTGGTGGTACATCCCCTGTTTGCTGGGCGGCAGGTGCCAACGTTCCTCCAGAGGCGGAGGAAGAGGCCGAGGCGGCAGCAGCAGAATAGGCCGAGGCGGCAGCAGCAGAAGAGGTAGCAGGGGGAGCCTGAGTGACTTCCTTGGTTTTAAGGTGTTTACTCCACTGCAGTTCATGCTTTGCATGCAGGTGCCTGGTCATGCAGGTTGTGCTCAGGTTCAGAACGTTAATGCCTCGCTTCAGGCTCTGATGGCACAGCGTGCAAACCACTCGGGTCTTGTCGTCAGCACATTGTTTGAAGAAGTGCCATGCCAGGGAACTCCTTGAAGCTGCCTTTGGGGTGCTCGGTCCCAGATGGCGGCGGTCAGTAGCAGGCGGAGTCTCTTGGCGGCGGGTGTTCTGCTTTTGCCCACTGCTCCCTCTTTTGCTACGCTGTTGGCTCGGTCTCACCACTGCCTCTTCCTCCGAACTGTGAAAGTCAGTGGCACGACCTTCATTCCATGTGGGGTCTAGGACCTCATCGTCCCCTGCATCGTCTTCCACCCAGTCTTGATCCCTGACCTCCTGTTCAGTCTGCACACTGCAGAAAGACGCAGCAGTTGGCACCTGTGTTTCGTCATCATCAGAGACATGCTGAGGTGGTATTCCCATGTCCTCATCATCAGGAAACATAAGTGGTTGTGCGTCAGTGCATTCTATGTCTTTCACCGCTGGGGAAGGGCTAGGTGGATGCCCTTGGGAAACCCTGCCAGCGGAGTCTTCAAACAGCATAAGAGACTGCTGCATAACTTGAGGCTGAGACAGTTTCCCTGGTATGCATGGGGGTGATGTGACAGACTGATGGGGTTGGTTTTCAGGCGCCATCTGTGCGCTTTCTGCAGAAGACTGGGTGGGAGATAATGTGAACGTGCTGGATCCACTGTCGGCCACCCAATTGACTAATGCCTGTACCTGCTCAGGCCTTACCATCCTTAGAACGGCATTGGGCCCCACCATATATCGCTGTAAATTCTGGCGGCTACTGGGACCTGAGGTAGTTGGTACACTAGGACGTGTGGATGTGGCAGAACGGCCACGTCCTCTCCCAGCACCAGAGGGTCCACTAACACCACCACGACCATGTCCACGTCCGCGTCCCTTACTAGATGTTTTTCTCATTGTTATGGTTCACCACAACAACAAATATATTATTTGGCCCAATGTATTGTATTCAAATTCAGCGGGATATAAATTTGAGGCCTAGTATTTAGGCGCTGGGTGACCGGTATGGATTTAGTGACAGAATTAGACTTGGAAATGCACAGAAGCGTGTGTGTGAAGTTATTCTGAATGACCCTATGTGCACCTTCAATATTATATACCCTTTTAGGGATAGATTTCAAATAGCTCTGATATAGCAGAAACCACTAAATTATGAAATTGCTAAATTGGGAATTGTACTTCAACCCAGAACAAAAAATGTGCTTTGACGGACACTAAATATCTTGCCCAGCAACAACAGTACAGCGGTGGGTAACGAGAGATTTAGAGGGATTTAAATTTGAGGCCTAGTATTTAGGCGCTGGGTCACCGGTATGGATTTAGTGACAGAATTAGACTTGGAAATGCACAGAAGCGTGTGTGTGAAGTTATTCTGAATGACCCTATGTGCACCTTCAATATTATATACCCTTTTAGGGATAGATTTCAAATAGCTCTGATATAGCAGAAACCACTAAATTATGAAATTGCTAAATTGGGAATTGTACTTCAACCCAGAACAAAAAATGTGCTTTGACGGACACTAAATATCTTGCCCAGCAACAACAGTACAGTGGTGGGTAACGAGAGATTTAGAGGGATTTAAATTTGAGGCCTAGTATTTAGGCGCTGGGTCACCGGTATGGATTTAGTGACAGAATTAGACTTGGAAATGCACAGAAGCGTGTGTGTGAAGTTATTCTGAATGACCCTATGTGCACCTTCAATATTATATACCCTTTTAGGGATAGATTTCAAATAGCTCTGATATAGCAGAAACCACTAAATTATGAAATTGCTAAATTGGGAATTGTACTTCAACCCAGAACAAAAAATGTGCTTTGACGGACACTAAATATCTTGCCCAGCAACAACAGTACACCGGTGGGTAACGAGAGATTTAGAGGGAATTAAATTTGAGGCCTAGTATTTAGGCGCTGGGTCACCGGTATGGATTTAGTGACAGAATTAGACTTGGAAATACACAGTAGCGGGTGTGTGTGAAGTTATTCTGAATGACCCTATGTGCACCTTCAATATTATATACCCTTTTAGGGATAGATTTCAAATAGCTCTGATATAGCAGAAACCACTAAATTATGAAATTGCTAAATTGGGAATTGTACTTCAACCCAGAACAAAAAATGTGCTTTGACGGACACTAAATATCTTGCCCAGCAACAACAGTACAGCGGTGGGTAACGAGAGATTTAGAGGGAATTAAATTTGAGGCCTAGTATTTAGGCGCTGGGTCACCGGTATGGATTTAGTGACAGAATTAGACTTGGAAATGCACAGAAGCGTGTGTGTGAAGTTATTCTGAATGACCCTATGTGCACCTTCAATATTATATACCCTTTTAGGGATAGATTTCAAATAGCTCTGATATAGCAGAAACCACTAAATTATGAAATTGCTAAATTGGGAATTGTACTTCAACCCAGAACAAAAAATGTGCTTTGACGGACACTAAATATCTTGCCCAGCAACAACAGTACAGCGGTGGGTAACGAGAGATTTAGAGGGATTTAAATTTGAGGCCTAGTATTTAGGCGCTGGGTCACCGGTATGGATTTAGTGACAGAATTAGACTTGGAAATGCACAGAAGCGTGTGTGTGAAGTTATTCTGAATGACCCTATGTGCACCTTCAATATTATATACCCTTTTAGGGATAGATTTCAAATAGCTCTGATATAGCAGAAACCACTAAATTATGAAATTGCTAAATTGGGAATTGTACTTCAACCCAGAACAAAAAATGTGCTTTGACGGACACTAAATATCTTGCCCAGCAACAACAGTACACCGGTGGGTAACGAGAGATTTAGAGGGAATTAAATTTGAGGCCTAGTATTTAGGCGCTGGGTCACCGGTATGGATTTAGTGACAGAATTAGACTTGGAAATACACAGTAGCGGGTGTGTGTGAAGTTATTCTGAATGACCCTATGTGCACCTTCAATATTATATACCCTTTTAGGGATAGATTTCAAATAGCTCTGATATAGCAGAAACCACTAAATTATGAAATTGCTAAATTGGGAATTGTACTTCAACCCAGAACAAAAAATGTGCTTTGACGGACACTAAATATCTTGCCCAGCAACAACAGTACAGCGGTGGGTAACGAGAGATTTAGAGGGAATTAAATTTGAGGCCTAGTATTTAGGCGCTGGGTCACCGGTATGGATTTAGTGACAGAATTAGACTTGGAAATACACAGTAGCGGGTGTGTGTGAAGTTATTCTGAATGACCCTATGTGCACCTTCAATATTATATACCCTTTTTGGGATAGATTTCAAATAGCTCTGATATAGCAGGAACCACTAAATTATGAAATTGCTAAATTGGGAATTGTACTTCAACCCAGAACAAAAAATGTGCTTTGACGGGCACTAAATAACTTTCCCAGCTACAACAGGACAACGGTAACGAGAGATTTAGAGGGATTTAAATTTGAGGCCTAGTATTTAGGCGCTGGGTGACAGGTATGGGTTTAGTGACAGAATTAGACTTGGAAATACACAGTAGCGGGTGTGTGTGAAGTTATTCTGAATGACCCTATGTGCACCTTCAATATTATATACCCTTTTTGGGATAGATTTCAAATAGCTCTGATATAGCAGAAACCACTAAATTATGAAATTGCTAAATTGGGAATTGTACTTCAACCCAGAACAAAAAATGTGCTTTGACGGACACTAAATATCTTGCCCAGCAACAACAGTACAGCGGTGGGTAACGAGAGATTTAGAGGGAATTAAATTTGAGGCCTAGTATTTAGGCGCTGGGTCACCGGTATGGATTTAGTGACAGAATTAGACTTGGAAATACACAGTAGCGGGTGTGTGTGAAGTTACTCTGAATGACCCTATGTGCACCTTCAATATTATATACCCTTTTTGGGATAGATTTCAAAGAGCTCTGATATAGCAGGAACCACTAAATTATGAAATTGCTAAATTGAGAATTGTATTTCAACCCAGAACAAGAAATGTGCTTGAACGGACACTAAATAACTCGCCCAGCTACAGCACTAGGGACAGATTTAGCTGGATATAAATTTGAGGCCTAGTATTTAGGCGCTGGGTGACCGGTATGGATTTAGTGACAGAATTAGACTGGGATATGGCCAAAAAATGAACAGACTATTGCTGGTTAAATGCACTTGGTGTGACAGCTTCACCCTGATGTAGGCTTTAGCCAAAAAACAACCACACCATTGAGGGTTAAATGCACTTGGTGACAGGCGCAGCTTGCCCCTGATTTTGTATATGGCCAAAAAATGAACAGACTATTGCTGGTTAAATGCACTTGGTGTGACAGCTTCACCCTGATGTAGGCTTTAGCCAAAAAACAACCACACCATTGAGGGTTAAATGCACTTGGTGACAGGCGCAGCTTGCCCCTGATTTTGTATATGGCCAAAAAATGAACAGACTATTGCTGGTTAAATGCACTTGGTGTGACAGCTTCACCCTGATGTAGGCTTTAGCCAAAAAACAACCACACCATTGAGGGTTAAATGCACTTGGTGACAGGCGCAGCTTGCCCCTGATTTTGTATATGGCCAAAAAATGAACAGACTATTGCTGGTTAAATGCACTTGGTGTGACAGCTTCACCCTGATGTAGGCTTTAGCCAAAAAACAACCACACCATTGAGGGTTAAATGCACTTGGTCGCAGCTTGTGCTGGCGCACCACAAGACACAAAATGGCCGCCGATCACCCCAGAAAAATGAGACTGACAAACGGTCTGTGCAGCCTAAAAACAGTGAGCAATTGAGGATCAGCAGCTCAATGATCCACAGCTGCAGATCGATCAGTTAATCAAGTCCTTTGGAGGAGTTAATCTGCCTAATCTCGCCCTACTGTCGCAGCCGCAACCTCTCCCTACGCTAATCAGAGCAGAGTGACGGGCGGCGCTATGTGACTCCAGCTTAAATAGAGGCTGGGTCACATGGTGCTCTGGCCAATCACAGCCATGCCAATAGTAGGCATGGCTGTGATGGCCTCTTGGGGCAAGTAGTATGACGCTTGTTGATTGGCTGCTTTGCAGCCTTTCAAAAAGCGCCAAGAAAGCGTCACAAAAGCGCGAAGAAAGCGACGAACACCGAACCCGAACCCGGACTTTTACGAAAATGTCCGGGTTCGGGTCCGTGTCACGGACACCCCAAAATTCGGTACGAACCCGAACTATACAGTTCGAGTTCGCTCATCCCTATATATGACTGCTGTCAAAACTGAGATAGAAGAACTTAAATCTACATATAATGACCCAATGGCACATACCCGGTTTAAGGCAGTCAAGGCTCCACCACCTCTGCCAAAGTAAGCTGTCTGACCTTCCCATCATCTGCGGGTCCTGATGCTCCTGCTTCTCTGACTCCTCATCAGTCATTCCATTAGCAATCGATCACCGAACCGATTGCCAGGAGACAATAGTATGTGTGCACTCATCCAACGGCGCAGAAGCTGAATGTGCTCCTGTCCAAGTTAATGGTGCTGCAGTCCCTCCCTTTCCAGGTGGTTGACTCTGCACATTTCAGAGTACTGATGGCTTGTTCCAAGCTGAGGTGGAGAGTCCCAAGCTGTCACTTCTTTGCCAAAAAGGCAGTACCAGCCTTGCACACACATGTAGAATAGAAGGTGGGCCAGTCCTTGAGCCTGTCGGTGTCTGCCAAAGTGCCGACGTGTGGAGCTCTAACTACGGTCAGGGACAATACATGTCCTTTATGGCCCTCTGAGTGAATGTGGTTCCTGCACAGCCACACCAGCAACTTGGCCATGTGATGCCGCTTCCAACTCCATGTTGTCACGTCGTTGGTCCTGTGACAATGTCTGCCTCTGCCTCCTCATCCACCACAGTGTCCTCAGCCTCCACTACAGGTAAAATTCACAGTGCCCCTCCAGGATACCACATGTGCAGGGCACAGAGGTGTCACACTGTTCTACACTTTGCTTGCCTGGGCAAATGCAGTCACTAGAGATGAGCAAATTTTTCAAAAATAATATTCACGGGTTTGCCGAATTTTTCGGGAAAAGGTTGGTTCGATACAAATATATTTGCGGCAAATTACGTTAAAAAACTGCTATTTCCTGGCTGCAGAGAACCTTTATAGTAGTGTAGAACACTGCATCTTGTAGTAACACACATAGGGAGTCTGCTTTGGTAGTGAAATAATACTGTGAGTCCGTATGACATGCAGATGACAGGCGTCGCTCTTAGAATCACTGCACACTTCACTTATTTGGCCAGTCATGGGGCCAAAACTGACCAAATAACTCAAGTGTGAACTCAGCCTTACAGGTCGATGCTAGCGTCAAGAAGAAGCACACTCCTTTTACACCGTCGCAAGCTATTTCCACATAGATGTTTACGAAACCTGTTCGTTTAAACGCATATACAAGTAGAGCCCCCCGGACAGAGTGGAGAGGGTGTCAGCAGTGAGTTTGTGTTCACATCACTGATTAATTTTCCCTTCCTGTCATCTATCAGAACAATAACCCCCAAAAAACGGATCCTCTCTGTGGAGCATATGCTGGACTCGGTCAGCATTTGCCCAATAATCCATCAGTATTGATAATGCCCAAAAAACTGTGGATGTAAAACAGAGATGACATGTAAATGGAATATTTGGATTTATTCTGTGTTTTGTACCCACTCCTGCTTTTGGATACCAAATCATATGTCAATTCTGATAGGACCATAGAGGCCTTACAGCTTCTACACAGACAGGATCTGTTGTGCGTCTCATTTTTCCTTCCTTCTGACAGATCAGAAGAAAGGTTAAGTAAATCATAATGTCAGCCAGGCTGAAAGGTAAAATAGTGACGACAGATTTAGCGGGTGACCGGTATGGATTTAGTGACAGAATTAGACTTGGAAATGCACAGTAGCGTGTGTGTGAAGTTATTCTGAATGACCCTACGTGCACCTTGAATATTATATACCCTTTTAGGGATAGATTTCAAATAGCTCTGATATAGCAGAAACCACTAAATTATGAAATTGCTAAATTGGGAATTGTATTTCAACCCAGAACAAAAAATGTGCTTTGGCGGACACTAAATAACTTGCCCATCCACAACAGGACAGCGGTAACGACAGATTTAGCGGGATATAAATTTGAGGCCTACTATTTAGGCGCTGGGTGACCGGTATGGATTTAGTGACAGAATTAGACTTGGAAATGCACAGTAGCGTGTGTGTGAAGTTATTCTGAATGACCCTATGTGCACCTTGAATATTATATACCCTTTTAGGGATAGATTTCAAATAGCTCTGATATAGCAGAAACCACTAAATTATGAAATTGCTAAATTGGGAATTGTATTTCAACCCTGAACAAAAAATGTGCTTTGACGGACACTAAATAACTTGCCCAGCCACAACAGTACAGCGGTAACGACAGATTTAGCGGGATATAAATTTGAGGCCTAGTATTTAGGCGCTGGGTGACCGGTATGGATTTAGTGACAGAATTAGACTGGGATATGGCCAAAAAATAACCACACTATTGCTGGTTAAATGCACTTGGTGGGACAGCTTGACCAACCACACTACTGAGGGTTAAATGCACTTGGTGACGGGCGCAGCTTGCCCCTGATGTAGTATATGGCCAAAAAATGAACAGACTATTGCTGGTTAAATGCACTTGGTGTGACAGCTTCACCCTGATGTAGGCTTTAGCCAAAAAAACAACCTCACCATTGAGGGTTTAAATGCACTTGGTGACAGGCGCAGCTTGCCCCTGATGTAGTATATGGCCAAAAAATGAACAGACTATTGCTGGTTAAATGCACTTGGTGTGACAGCTTGACCAACCACACTACTGAGGGTTAAATGCACTTGGTGACGGGCGCAGCTTGCCCCTGATGTAGTATATGGCCAAAAAATGAACAGACTATTGCTGGTTAAATGCACTTGGTGTGACAGCTTGACCAACCACACTACTGAGGGTTAAATGCACTTGGTGACGGGCGCAGCTTGCCCCTGATTTAGTATATGGCCAAAAAATGAACAGACTATTGCTGGTTAAATGCACTTGGTGTGACAGCTTCACCCTGATGTAGGCTTTAGCCAAAAAACAACCACACCATTGAGGGTTAAATGCACTTGGTTGCAGCTTGGATGCACTTGGTCGCAGCACCGCACAAGACACAAAATGGCCGCCGATCACCCCAGAAAAAAGTGACTGACAAACGGTCTGGGCAGCCTAAAAACAGTGAGCATTTGAATTTCAGCAGCTCAATGATGCACAGCTGCAGATCGATCGATTAATCAAGTCCTTTGGAGGAGTTAATCTGCCTACTGTCGCAGCCGCAACCTCTCCCTACGCTAATCAGAGCAGAGTGACGGGCGGCGCTATGTGACTCCAGCTTAAGTAGAGGCTGGGTCACATGGTGCTCTGGCCAATCACAGCCATGCCAATAGTAGGCATGGCTGTGACGGCCTCTTGGGGCAAGTAGTCAGACGCTTGTTGATTGGCTGCTTTGCAGCCTTTCAAAAAGCGCCAAGAAAGCGTCACAAAAGCGCCAAGAAAGCGACGAACACCGAACCCGAACCCGGACTTTTACGAAAATGTCCGGGTTCGGGTCCGTGTCACGGACACCCCAAAATTCGGTACGAACCCGAACTATACAGTTCGAGTTCGCTCATCCCTAGTGGTAAGGTGAAATAGTGTGAATATGGCAGCAGCAGGAGGATACCAAAGAGTGGCAAGGTGACATAGTGTAGAGATGGCAGCAGCAGCTGCATCAGGAGACCACAAAGTGACCCGGTGACAGAGTGGGGCGGTGGGTGGCAATACCAGTACCTGCTGATTAAGGTGGCTGAAAGAAGGAGCACTTAGCATCAGGTGTGTGTCATCAGGTGGGTGGCAGCATCAAAGTAGTAGCTGAGGCAGGTAGTCAGAAGAAACCGGTCTCTTATATCAAACTGTTTGTGTGGCACCATGAATGATCTAGTCTGATGCATTAGGAATTGGTGGTTGGAAATCCTGGCTGATCAATAGCTGATTAATCTTTAAAAAGGTCAGTCTCTCACATTTTAGGTGGACAGACGAGTTCTCCTTGGGGTAACTATTTCCCCTGCCGCACTAAACACCCGCTCTGATGCCACACTACTGGCCGGACAGGACAGCTTTTCCAGGGCAAACTATGCTAGTTGCGGCCGCAAATCCAGTGGATCTTCAATGTGGGTTTGCAAAGTTCTTTCCAAGTATGCCACCACCTGCTGGTTCAGGTCCTGCTCCAGGTCTACCTGCTGCTGCTAGTGAGTAGTTTCTTCACTATGCGGGTGAAGATAGCAACTCATCAGTGACTGTATACTCAGGCTGCTGCTGATGGAACTTGTACTGCTCCTGCCACCCCACCCCTCCCCAGCAGCCATGGCAGTGGTGAAACGTGAGCACAGAGCACCCCCTCTGGTCAGACCTGCGAGAGGATTAGTCAGTGTGCAATTTAAGCTAGAAATACAGCCATAATTTTTTGGATTTTTAAAAACACACTTTTTTGTCAAAATACACAAACTTTTCTGGCCTTACAGCATCAAGACGTTTGAAATTCAAGGTTATATACTGCTGTCATATTCAGTTATTAATCAAATACCCATTTTTTGCCACAAATCTTTAATTGCAGCCTAGTGTGGGTCAGGGCGTGTGAGATACACCCTTTATATACAGGTGTTCTATTCAGTTATTTGGAATAAAGGCATTTTGGGCACAAATCTTTAATTGTGGACTAGTGTGGGTCAGGGCATGTGAGATGCACCCTTTATATACAGAGGTTTTATTCTTTTATTAATAAAACACATTTTCTGTGCAAAATACAAAACTTTTCAGTCCTTGCAGCATCAAGACTTTTGAAATTCCAGGGTTATATACTGCTGTCATATTCAGTTATTAAACAAATACCCATTTTTGGCACAAATCTTTAATTGCAGCCTATTATGGGTCAGGGTGTGTGAGATACACCCTTTAAAAACAGGGGTTCTATTCAGGTATTTTAAATACAGCCATTTTGGGCATAAATCTTTAATTGCAGCCTAGTCTGGGTCAAGGCGTGCGAGATACACCCTGTATATACAGGGGTTATATTCTTCTATTAATAAAACACCCTTTTTTGGGCAAGATACACAATTGTCGCGCACTTGCAGCATCAAGACGTTTGAAATTCCAGGGTTATATACTGCTGTCATATTCAGTTATTAAACAAACACCCGTTTAGGCAAAAAAAATATATTTGGCATCATTTGCTGCAGATGTCATTGTGAGATACACCCTTTATATATTTGGGTTATATACAGTTATTTGAAATACAGCCATTTTGTGCAAAAATGTATAATTGCGGCCTAGTGTGGGTCAGGGCGTTTGAGATACAACCTTTAAATACGGTGGTTCTATTCAGGTGTTTGAAATACAGCCATTTTGCTCACAAATCTTTAATTTCTGCCTAGTGTGGGTCAGGGCGTATGAAATACACCATTTAAATACAGAGGTTCTATTCAGGTATTTCAAATACAGCCATTTTGGGCACAAATCTTTAATTGCGGCCTAGTGTGGGTCAGGGCGTGTGAGATACACCATTTAAATACAGGGGTTCTATTCAGGTATTTCAAATACAGCCATTTTGAGCAAACAAATTGAATTGAGGCCTATTGTGGTTCAGGGAGTGTGAGATATACCCTGTACATACTGTCGTTCTATTCTACTAATAATTAAACACCCATTTAGGGCAAGATCCTAAATTCGAGAAATATGAGGACAGCGCCAAATAAGGGACATGTCCCAGGTCGTGGTGCTGCTGGTGTAGCTCCTGTTGCAGAGAGGATGTGGTCGATCTGTGCCAGCTACACGCACAAGTGAAAACCCTTCCTCTGGTGCGAGTAGGCGACAGAACCTGCAGCGGTATTTGGTCAGGCCTAATGCAGCTCTACGAATGGTGAGGCATGAACAAGTACAGGCGATAGTAGATTGGGTTGCTGACAGTGGCTCCAGTTCCTTAACATTGTCTCCCACCCAGTCTCCTGCTGAAAGATCAGAGTTGGCACCTGCAGCTGATGTCCATCAGTCTTTCACCTCACCCACTTGCAAATCAGCCAAGCAGTCTGAGCCCCAAGTCATGCAGCAGTCGCTATTGCTTTTTGATTACTCTGTTAGCAGGGTTTCCCAGGGGGACCCACCTAGCCCTGCCCTGGAAGGGAATGAGTGCACCGATGCCCAACCACTTATCTTTCAAGATAAGTACATGGGAGGACCACCGCAGCACGTCCCGGATGATGACAAAACACAGGTGCCAACTGCTGGGGCTTTCAAAAGTGTGCAGACTGACAAGGAGGGCAGGGGTAAAGACTGGATGGTAGATGATGTGGTGGATGATGAGGTCCTTGACCCCACATGGAATCAAGGTCAAGCGAGTGACCTATGTAGTACGGAAGAAGAGGCGGTGGTCGCGCAGAGCCACCAGCACAGCAGTAGAGGAAGCAGGGTGTAAAAGCGGAGCGGCTGTCCCCTAGACAGCACACCTGCTACTGCCCACCGCAGCAAGGGACCGAGCACACCAAAGCCAGCTCCAAGGAGTTCTCTGGTGTGGTAGTCTCGGCCTCTTCATCCACCTCTGGAGTGACAGTGCCACCTGCCACCCCGCAAACAGAGGATCTGCCAGCAACACCACCACCTGGGTCACCAAGCATATCCACAATGTCCCACAGAAGAGTTAAACTCTCCATATCCCAAACACTGGAGAGGAAGAGGAAGTACCCCTCTACACACTCGCAATCCCTAGCCCTGAATGCCAGCATTTCTAAATTACTGGCCTTTGATTTGTTGTCATTCCGTCTGGTGGAGACAGAGAGTTTTAAAGGCCTTATGGCGGTGACTGTGCCACAGTACGCTGTGCCCAGCCGCCACTACATTTCCAGGCGAGCCATCCCTTCCCTGCACTACCAAGTGGGGGACAAAATCAGGTGTGCACTGCGCAACGCCATCTGTGGCAAGGTGCACCTCACTACGGATACGTGGACCAGTAAGCACGGTCAGGGACGTTATATCTCCATAACAGCACACTGGGTAAATGTGGATGGGCCTGATGAGGATAGCAGTTTGGCTCATGTCTTTCCACCACCAAGGATTGCAGGGCTCTTCAGTTTTCCTCCTGTTGCTTCATCCTCCTACTCCGCTTCATCATCCTCTACCGGCTCCTCATCCGGTCAGTGTAACACCTTCAACACCAACTTCAGCACAGCCATGGGTAAACGACAGCAGGCAGGATGACAAACCCCAAACCACGCAGGATTGTGGACGGGCCTTGAACAACAGACAGATGAGTGGCTGGTGCCAGTGAGCCTCAAGCCCGGCCTGGTAGTGTGCGATAATGGGCAAAATCTTGTAGCAGCTCTGGGACTAGCCGGTTTGACGCACATCCCTTGCCTGGCGCATGTGCTGAATTTAGTGGTGCAGATATTCCTTAAAAATTACTCTGATATGTCAGAGCTGCTCCATAAAGTGCAGGCCATCTGTGCCCGCTTTCGGCAATCTCACCCTGCTGCTGCTCGCCTGTCAGCGCTGCAGCATAACTTTGGCCTTCCCGCTCACCACCTCATATGCAACGAGCCCACAAGGTGGAACTCCACCTTGCACATGATGGACAGACTGTGCGAGCAGCAGCAGACCATAGTGGAGTTTCAGCTGCAGCACGCACGGGTCAGTCGCTCTGCAGAACAGCACCACTTCACCACCAATGACTGGGCCTCCATGCGAGACCTGTGTTCCTTGTTGCGCTGTTTCGAGTACTCCACCAACATGGCCAGTGCCGATAACGCCGTTCTCAGCGCTACTATCCCACTTCTATGCCTCCTTGAAAAAAACGCTGCTGGCAATGATGGAAGAGGATGTGGCACAGGAGAAGGAAGAGGAAGAGGGATCATTTTGTAGGGTTTCCGGCGAGTCATTCACAAGTGGTCCTGAGGGTGGATTCCTGCACCCACAAATGCCAGGTACACAATTGTCCAGCCAGGGCACAGTTCTGGAGGATGATGAGGTGGAGGATGAGGAGATGGAGGAGGGGGAACCTTGTTTACAGCAGGGTGGCATCCAGACCAGCTCATGGCCATCACTGGTGCGTGGTTGGGGGAATTCAGAGGACACAGACGATACACCTTCCACAGAGGACAGCTTTTCGTTGCCTCTGGGCAGCATGACACACATGAACGATTACATGCTGCAATGTCTCTGCAACGACCGCCGAGTTGCCCACATTCTAAATTGTGCTGATTACTGGGTGGCCACGCTGCTGGATCCCCGTTACAAGGACAACGTACTGTCCTTAATTCTATCACTGGAGCGTTATCATAAGATGTGCGAGTACAAACGCACGCTGGTAGACATGCTGCTGTTGGCATTCCTACCTGACAGCGGGGGCACAGTGGAAGCACAAGGCGAAGGCAGAGGACGAGGAAGAGGTCGACAACGCAGCTGGGGCACCACCAGCACCTCAGAAGGCAGGGTTAGCATGGCCGAAATGTGGAAAAGCTTTGTGAGCATGCCACAACAACCAGCACCACCATCTGATATGGAAAGTCTTAGCAGGAGGCAGCATTTCACGAACATGGTGGAGCATTATGTGTGCACACGCCTACACGTAATGAATGATGGGTCTGCCCCCTTTAACTTCTGGGTCTCCAAATTGGGCACATGGCCTGAGCTTCCCCTTTACGCCTTGCAGGTGCTGGCCTGCCCTCAGCCTGTGTATTATCTGAATGTTTGTTTAGCACGGCAGGGGCGTCATCACAGACAAGCGCAGCCACCTGTCCACAGCCAATTTGTTATACTACAGCCGTACTGTACCTTGTGCACAAATAGACATGCTTTAACCAGCCATTGTTATCCTACAACCTAATTGCTCATTCTTGTATTTTGGATATTTCACACTCTTTTGGAGTGTATCCTAATAAATAAAATAAATAAAAACCAGTGTTTGCTACCTCGTCCTCCACTAACGCTGCTCCACATACAATGCTACGTCCACTGCCTCCTCAAACTCCTACTCCATATGGACCTCCACCTCATGAATCAAATTATTATTATTTTTTTATTTGGACGTATTTTATTTTATGTCATTTCACTACTTTGTCTGTTACATTTTCGGTTGAGATTCATAAATTTTTGGGTGTGATGTACCACTGCTATAACTAGTAGACAGGTTAAAAAAAAATCACAAATTTGTTGCATTTTCAGGTGAAATTCACCATAATTCGGGTGTAATGTACCCCACATCTACCTTTTTGACAGCTTAATACATTTCACATATTTTTCTTTTATATTTTCGGGTGACATTAAACAAACATTTTTTTTTGGTCATAGCCCCCTGCTCTACCAAGTAGACAGGTTAATAAATTTCACTAATTTTTCTGTTACATCCTTGGGTTGACATTTTACAATTTTAGACGTGAATAAACCCCTGCTCTGCATAGGTGACAAGGAATAACATTTCAGAAATTCTTCTTTAATTTATGCGCGCCTCCTCCTTTGATTCAATGCTTAAACTTTAACAAGTTGTCCCACATTTGCGCTTTAAAAATTTGTCCCACATTTGCGCTTTAATAATTTGTCCCACATTTGTGCTTTAATAATTTGTCCCACATTTGTGCTTTAATAATTTGTCCCACATTTTCGCTCATTTAAAAAAATAAATAAAAATCATGCATTGATCTCCCTTGGATGTGGTCTCTCTTTCTCATGCTCCCTCTCCGGGATGGAACCCTGATTCGCCACTAACCGTGATCAACATAGTAGGCGCAGAAAAGAACATTGTAAGTTGATAGAGCAGATATCCATTTGGATCGTGAACATCACGGGGACGTGCGACATGGTGGGGCAGTATGTTTGCACACGCCTACACAAACTTACTGAAGGTCCTGCCCCCTTCAACTTCTGGGTCTCCAAATTGGGTACATGGCCTGAGCTTGCCCTTTACACCTGGTAGGTGCTGGCCTGCCCTGCAGCCAGTGTATTGTCTGAACGTGTGTTTAGCATGACTGGAAGGGGTCATCACAGGTTATATTTCCCAGTGTTTTGGGGTGTAGGCGAATTAAAAAAATAAAATAAAAAATTTGAACCCAAAAAGCAATGTAGGCTACCTCCTCCTCCACCACCGCTTCCACCTACACATCCACCGCCTCCTCAACCTCCTACTCCATATGGACCTTGTCCTCCTAGATCAAGATTATTAGTTTGAATTTTTTATGTATTTTATGTTATGTCATTTCCCTATACACATTTGTTTGCAAAGCACTTGCCAAGCTTTAACCACATTTTGCTGGCATTTGCAGCCCTCTAGCCCTTTCCGTGACATTTTTAGAGCCATTTTAGTGCTAAAAAGTTCGGGTCCCCATTGACTTCAATGGGGTTCGGGTCCGGGGCCAAGTTCGGCCGAACCCGTCGACCCCGAACATCCAGGTGTCTGCTCAACTCTAGTCATGAGAAAACATTCTCTAAATGGCTTGGATAAGTAAAAGCGTTCCAACGTTCTTACCACATAAAGTGACACATGTCAGATTTGCAAAATTAGCCCTGGTAAGGAAAGGGGTAAATGGCCCGGTCAGAAGTTGTTAAATTAAAAGTTTCTATTCACTTTATGTTGATTTGAACAATGTCTTTACTTAATGTGCAGACTTTGATAAATGAGAATACACTAAGCTGACTTTATTTCTTGCTTCAGGGGAAATTAATATTTTATAGTGCATTTTGTAACAGAATTTTACACTCAAGTATTTTTTTCTAGCTGAATAAAACAAGTGTTAAGTCAATTTATCATTACACACATTCAAATATTGTTTATCATCTCTTACTGAATCTTACCAAAAACATTGGTGTCTAAATCTGCCACCTGCTAGATGTCAAACTTGTATTACAGCATTGTCACATCAAAGGATTTGTGAGCGTGCATTAATGGAAACAAATGGAATTGAGTAAAAAAAAAAATACAGTAAATGAACACATTAGATTTATAAAATGAAAAAGTAATTTGACTACCTTAGTAACTAATCAACATGATAATTCTACTTGAACACTTTAATACACAACCAAAAGTCCTACTATAAAAAGTGCTTAACACCTTCAGTACCAAGCCACTTTTCACCTTAACCCTAGAGGACCCGCGCCATGCATACATATATGGTGCAGCTGGACATGACTAAACTCCTTAAGGACCCACGCCGTACTTGTACTGCGCTGGTGAACGCGACTTAAGGACCAGCACCGTACATGTACGGCGGGCTGATCGGGTGGGTGCAGGGTCTGCGCCCTCCAGATCAGCGGCACGGACCCGGCAGTTACTGACAGCCGAGTCCCTGCTGCATACACCGGCATCGATGAAAACACCAATGCAAGCACATTAACTCTTGCACTGCCGTGGTCAGCGCTGGGATCCTTTGCCTGCTCCACGTGCGGTACCCTGGATCTCACAGGCAGGAAGCTGTAAGTGTATAACACAGAAGTATTGTAATGCATTGTAAAGGGGATCAGACCCACAGAAGTTGAAGTCCCAGATTAGGACAAAAATAAAAAAGTAAAAAAGTGTTTTCAATAAGGTAAACACAGTCCAAAAAAAAAAACTGTGCAAAAAAAATTTGGGGGGTCACCTTGCATGACTAAAAGTGCAATACCAAGTGATCAAAAAGGCATATGCTGCCCAAAATAGTACCAATCTAATTGTCACCTTATCCCGCAAAAAATTAGCCCCTACCTACCTTTGACAAAGGTCCTTAGCACCGCAATCTGCATATTTTTCCCGCTCATGCCAGGTCTAAAAAAGGATGGCGCGGGCAGCGAAAGGGATACAATTATGGCCATACATCGACCGGATAACACCTCTGTACAGTGACCGGATAACACCGCCATACTGTGACGGTCACGTACACACACACACAGGGGGGAGGATAGTGACCATTGCGCTCAACCCTCACCTCTGGCCCTGCCTACTTGCCTCACGAGTCCTGATGACAGGGGACAACTGGACAGCAGTCCCTAACTTAGGATACGTGCGGGGAGGACAGAGAAGACAAATAACGAATAGTGAATGGACCAGGTCAAAACCAAGAGGACAACGCAGTACAGAGCGATAAGCAAAGAATGGTCAGGCGAAGCCGGGGTCATAAATACCAGGAGAGTCGAGAAGTACCAAAGGAGTCCGCAAAGAATAGTCAGGTGGAAGCCGAGGTCAAAATATCAGGAGGGATGCGCAGTACAGGAGGAGCAGGAAAAGGATCGCAGGGAACAGGATCAGGTAAGTATACAGGTATCCAACAAACGTCAGGAACCTAAAATTAACAGGCAACCTGTGGCCAGCAGGCTGCCTGTATTTATAGTGGGGAGTGAGGGTCATGTGACGTGGCCAGCATCACATGACCGACAGACCGACCAGTCGAGCACGGAGTGATCAGCTCCGCGCTCAAGGCAGACCTAGGAGCAGGGAGCCTCCCAGCTAGCAAAGCCCTGAGAACGAGGTCAAACACAGATTCTCGCTCCCGAAGCTAAGCAGCAGGTCTGCAGCTGATGGGAGACCGAGTGCTCCTTCGGCACCCCGTTACACATACCGTGTATAAGAGGGCACAGTACAGGGAATAACTAGGAGCACTGTGCAGGGTGTGGTAAGAAGGCACAATGCAGGGAATAAGGTGGCACAGTACGGGGCGAGGGGCACAGTACAGGGTTGGAGGCACAGTCACATGACCCTGTGACATTAGAAGGTCCTTATGGTAAATGCGGTTCAGACGCCGCCATAATAAGAGGCAGGGGAGTGAGACAGAGATGTGATTATGTGGCTAGACATAAAAAATTTAACTGTTGGCCAGTACAGGTCCCAAAAATTAGGCAATAAGCATTTACCTGACAGTACAGAACTATGGATTCTGTGGCTAGAGGTGCGTTAGGCGGTCACAGGATAAATATGTAACTGTCGGCCAGTACAGGCCCCAAAAATTAGCCAATAGTCATTCACCTGACAGCAAAGAACTTTGGATTCTGTGGCTGGAGATGCGTTAGGCTGTCACAGGATAAATATGTAACTGTCGGCCAGTACAGGGGCCTCAAATATTAGGCATTGACCGGACATAAAAGGCCTTTTATGTCGCTGTATATACGGCAAGGACCATTTTTTTTCTCATGGTGGCGGATATGTGTGGGCTGGCATGAGGAAATTCAATTACACGTAGTCATCACAGGTGTTGAATTCCTCCGAGATCCATGCCCTTTTGAAAATGTGAGGTAGTTCACACTGTCATGAGCTAGGCGAATGCACTTATCGGTCACGATCCCCCCTGCTGCGCTAAACATCCTTTCGAACAGGACACTCGACGAGGGCAGGCCAAGAGTTTCATGGCAAAATTGTTCCAGCTCTGGCCACAGGTCAAACCTGAACACCCAGTAGTCAAGGGGTTCCTCGCTTCTCAGAGCATCCACATCAGCCGTTAACCCAATGTAGTCTACCTGAGGTAGAATTGGTACCAGCACCTGTTTTGCTGTGGGTGGGAATTCCTCTGCCAGTGCCCGCAACAGCATAATGCAGCATCTCTCGCAGCAAGGCCTAGAAATGGTGCATTCTAACAGCCCTCTGTTATGCTGGCAACATGTCCGCCATTTTGTGTTTGTACCGACGGGCTAAGTACATTGACACCCAGTACAGGTCCTTGACCTTTATGCTTTTTATATGGGGGTTCCTCTTAAAACACTGGAGCATAAAGGCCCCCATTTGCACTAAATTGGAAGCGGGGGAGACTATCTCCCGCTCATCGCACAGGAGAATGTCGTCCTTGGTCTCATTCTCCCAGCCACGGACAATTCTAGGGATCCCCGAAAAGTTTAAAGTCTACTCTTCTTGCCCCTCCTCCTCCTCCCAGCCGCCATCCTCCTCTGACTCCTATTCAGACTCCTGCTGACTTGTCTCAGATGGAGTAGCCCCCCTGTGAATTCATTCAGCATTGCGACTTCCTTATCTTCCAGATCCTGTTCCTGGCTTGATCAATGACACAATGCACGCTCCAGAAAGAAGATGTAAGGTATGATGTCACTGATGTGCCATGGCTGTGACTGACCAGTTTGGTGATCTCATCAAATGGCCGCAGAAGTCTGCATGCGTCGCGCATGAGCAGCCACTGGCGCGGTGAAAAAAAAAAAAGCTCCCCGGAACCTGTCCTGCCACAGAGTTTGTACAGGTAGTTGTAAATGGAAAGTTTCTGCTGAAGTAGCCTATCAAGCATATACAAGGTCGAGTTCCAGCGTGTCGGGCAGTCACAAATCAGACGTCTGGCGGTTAAGTGGTGTCGCAGCTGAACTTCAGCAAGGCGAGCCATGGCCATGTAAGATCTTCTAAAATGGGCAGAGATTTTCCTGGCCTGTCGCAAGATGTCCTGGACCCCGGGGTATTTGGCACTGAATCGCTGCACGACTAAGTTCAGGACGTGTTCCATGCACGTCACGTGTGTCATTTTACCCTGTTTCAGCGTGCTCAGCAGATTGGCAACGTTGTCGCACACCACTTTACCAACTGTCAAATTGAGCAGGGTTAGGCTCCTTTCACACTAGCGTTCGCTGGTCCGCTCGTGAGCTCCGTTTGAAGGAGCTCACGAGCGGACCCGAACGCAGCCGTCCAGCCCTGATGCAGTCTGAATGGAGCGGATCCGCTCAGACTGCATCAGTCTGGCGGCGTTCAGCCTCCGCTCCGCTCGCCTCCGCACGGACAGGCGGACAGCTGAACGCTGCTTGCAGCGTTCGGGTGTCCGCCTGGCCGTGCGGAGGGGTGCGGATCCGTGCGGATCCGTCCAGACTTACAATGTAAGTCAATGGGGACGGATCCGTTTGAAGATGCCACAATGTGGCTCAATCTTCAAGCGGATCCGTCCCCCATTGACTTTACATTGAAAGTCTGGACGGATCCGTACGAGGCTATTTTCACACTAGAGCTGTTATATGCTAAAAATAATGCAGACGGATCCGTTCTGAACGGAGCCTCCGTCTGCATTATTATGAGCAGATCCGTTCAGAACGGATCCGCCCGAACGCTAGTGTGAAAGTAGCCTTAGCCACTGATCAGCCTGTGACCACAGAGCTGAAAAGAGTGCAGGACTGGTGTGGCTGTTGGCTTCCAGGCACAACAGCCGCAGCACAGCATGGCAACGTTTCATCTGGCACGTCGAATAGGTTCTGGGGAGCTTGGGGCTGCAGAGGAAGAGGCAAGTAGCAGTGGAAAAGGAGGAGACAGCCAAGGAGGAGATGGAGGATGGAGTAGGAGGAGGAGAAGAAAAGGCAGGCCTTCATGCAATCCGTGGCGGTAACACCAAATCCACATGGGTGCAACAGGTTACATGCTTGACGGCTGTCAGAGGGTTCACCCATTGGGCAGTAAATGTTATGTAAGGAATATAAAGGGCGGCTCTCCTTCTGATTGGTGATGGCAAGGTTGCACCCTGTTCACCAAGTAAAGTCAATAAAAAAGAAGTGAATGGGCACTCTTATAAATGTATTCACATAGACTGGATCTAAGATAAAATCGATGAGGTTTTATTTAATAAAATACTGTCCAGTAATCTGGAAAAAATATATAAAGTGGATATGAAGACGTGTATAAAAAATATATATAAAAATCTAAGAAGGGCAGAGCTGTAAATGCGCAATAAAATGTTCAACAACACTTAATCAAAAAGCTACACTCTGTAGAGAGACTTTAACTGAAAGTACATCATCACTGTGGATACAATCTTTACAAGTGGTAGTGTCCATATATCGCTACTAGGGTTGAGCGAACCCGAACTGTGAAGTTCGGGTTCGTATCAAACTTTAGAATTTTTGGACCCCGGACCCGGACATTTCAGTAAAAGTTTGGGTTTGGGTTCAGTGTTCGGCGCTTTCTTAACGCTTTTTGAAAGGCTGCAGAGCAGCCAATAAACAAGTGTTTAACTGTCTGACCTTAGAAGCCAATTCACTGAGTGAACATAACCCAGTTCAAGGGAATATAGTAGAATATGGTCAGTTAGTAACAAGACTTCACAGAGTAACCATTAATTCTAAGACATAACTTTTAATTATTCATACTTAAAAAATTGGAACCTTTATATACAGAAATAAATAATAAATACAAAAGAATCAAAAAACCTAAGTGTGTAAAGAGTATAATCCACTGGCCTCTTCTTTTTGTTGGATGGGCAGCCGTATGTAGTTTAATAGGCTATAGGGGCAATGTCCCTAATACTCACCCTTTTTTTAGGTAGCCCTGCCTGTAAATGGAATAGCCGCCCTGATAGGGGCGATCCCGTGTCTCGTACCTCCTGTTAATCCCTAGAGTGCCCTATAGTGGGTGACAGATATAACAGGCAGAAGCTATTTTTAATATGAGACCTGGTCTATATATATATATATATATATATATATATATATATAAATAACAAACAATATGCAAAAATCACCCCCCAGTGAGGTGGTAATTGAACCACCCATTAACATATAGTGCAAGGAAAATAATGAATGATGTAGTCAAGATGCAAATCATGTGACACTCCTGACCATACCGAACCTACGCATTTCGCCTTGTTGATTTTAGGCTCCTCAGGGGACAACAAAACCTAACATACCAGAGTTTCCTGAACCACAAAAAACAAACACCAGAGTAGAGAGAGACCACAATAATATTTATCTCAGAAAATGGTAGTCCCTATGATTTAGGACCACTAATAAACATTTGATACAGAGTTGTATCACACCATAATAAGGTATAGGGACTAGTTGATAATCAAATTTTTAGAGACCACTGTTTGTAACATTACAGAGATGGAGCTGTAGTCTGTCAGGATGGACATTATGTAGTTAGTGTATTATCAAAATCATCTGTGTCCTCCAGTAGCCAAAACGAAGCAAAAAGGGGGGTATACATACAAGATAATAACAGCTTATATAGTGTTAACAAGCCTAGTCAATGCTTGTATATTAGTATGTAGCATACATAGCAAATGTCCTAGGTGATGCAGCAGGTAAGTGTATTCAATAGATTAGATAAAGCAGTAAGCTGGTGCACCCAGCTCTACTTGCATGACCATCAGATATCCCATATGGCTGAATCCAGTATGTCTCCACCGATAGAGGGTTTACAGGTCTATAGGGTGTCCACGTCCAGATAAGTGGTGTCCCGGCGTACCCGCAGTCAGGATGGAGGCGATAGATACTATTTAAAATACTGGGCACATAATATTAAGAAGTATGGGTAGATCTATTGCAACAACATATCTGATGGCTACATTCATAGGCCTGTTTGAGTATATTAAAGAGGAAACACCGCTAAGTTTAACCCTATCAGACTTCAATTAAAGAGATGGAAACAACTAATATTTAGATTTCACATAGTCTCTTTATGGATATATCTTAGGAAGGTAGACAATTCGATATTTAGCTGATTTTATATATATTTTGGTTTTTATTTGTATTTTAATTTTATATTATTTCTTTAATTTTATTTGTTTTTAGTTTTGATATTTTTGTTTGTATAATTATATTTAATTTTAATTTAGTTTAGTTTTGGTGTGATTTCAATAGAGGACACTGTTGATCATTGTAGGACACAATACACTAGCCGTGGTCATTGTTAGTGTCTGGTCCCTTATAATATAGTATAAATTATATAATATTTTTAACCAGGTCTGGTCCAAAGAATTTATTTAACAGAAGATGAAAACTAGGTATATAGGGAAATCATCCCTGTATAATTTTATGGCAATTGCCACTGGTATTATGATCCTCAGTAAAAAATATTGGAGACCTCTTTACAGAAAGCACGCAAAGTCAATGTGTTCATTGAGTCCAGCCGAAGTTGTGGTATTAAGCATAAAGATCCATCTGGACTCTTTCTGTATAAGGAACATGTCTAAATCCCCCCTTCTGGTCGTTGATTTGAGTACTTCAATTGTAGAAAATCGGATGACCTCTGCGGCCCCCGCATGATTTGCCCACACATGGCGAGAGATGGGTTTATCATGTCTATTACAGATATCTCCAATATGTTCTAAGATTCTTTTCTTGAACATCCTCTTTGTCTTCCCTACGTATTTTAACCCGCATACACAGGTGGCCATATAGACCATTCCAGTGGTGTTGCAGTTAGCAAAGCTACGGATATAAAATGTTCTATCATCAGAGCTGTTTTTGAACGTATTACCTAGGGAGATGAAGTTACATGCTTTACACTTCCCACATTTGAAGGTGCCTACTTGTCTATTAGTCAGCCATGTACTTGTTTCCGGTGGATCTAGATGGTTGTGAACCAGTGTATCCCCAAAACTACGGCCTCGTCTAAACGTGATAGACGGGTTGTCTGGCAATACCATAGCTAGATCTGGGTCTGTTTTAATTAATGACCAGTAGCGACTCAAGATGTCTCGGATCTGTTGTGATTCACAGTCAAAGGTGCCGATGACCCTAATTGGCCCTTGGGCACTTGTTGTCTTCATTTGTGGTTGTAGTAGGGAGGACCGGTCTCTTAATTTGGCCCAGTTCCAGGCCTCGTAGAGGCATTGATTGGGGTACCCTCTTTCCTTGAAGCAGTAGAATAGTTTGGAGGCCTCCAATCTAAACGTCTCAGGGTCCGAACAATTTTGTCGTACCCTCAGGAACTGGCCTTTAGGGATGCCCTTTTTGAGGGACCTAGGATGGAAACTCTCCCACCGTAAGAGGCTATTTGTGGAGTTTTTTTTTCTAAATAGCGTGGTTTTAATATAGTTGTGTTTATCTTTCTCCAGGGCTACGTCCAAGAACGTAATTGTGTTTAGATGGATTTCTGACGTGAAATAAAAGCCTATATGATTGGAGTTCAATTTATCCATGAATTTTTGGAATGCTTTCTCAGTCCCTGACCATAAAAGTTAAACATTGTCAATAAATCTTGACCAAAGGGAGATATGCTTGGTCCATTCAGTCATGGCTTCTGAGAAGACGATTACGTCTTCCCACCAGCCCAGGAGCAGATTAGCATAAGTCGGTGCACAAGGGCTACACATAGCGGTGCCCCTGAGCTGGTGGTAGAGACGATCTTCAAATATAAAATAATTGTGTGTTAAAACGAAATTCAGTAGTCCCAGGACAAAATCATTATGATGACTCATGTTTTTAGATCTGGAATCCAGAAAATATTTGACTGCTGCCAAGCCCTTTTCATGGGGGATTGATGTATAGAGGGCCTCTACATCTATTGAGGCAAACCAACTATCTGGTTCCATAGTAATACCCTCTATTCTTTTAAGTAGGTCAGTCGTGTCACGAAGATAGGAGGGTAACGAGGACACGAAGGGACGAAGGACATGATCAATATAGGTCCCTGCTTGTTGGGTGAGGCTGTCAATACCCGAGACTATGGGACGTCCTTTTAGCGGGACAGTCCCTTTATGGATTTTTGGGAGTCCATAGAAGGTTGCTATTTTTGGACTGGTAGGTAGAGATGTCACGAACTATTCGCCGGCGAATAGTTACCTGCGAACATAGCTTGCTTGCATTCGCCGCTGCGGGCGAACATCTGCGATGTTCGGTCCGCCTCCTATACGTCATCATTGAGCAAACTTTGACCCTGTACCTCACAGTCAGCAGACACATTCCAGCCAATCAGCATACCCTCCCTCCCAGACCCTCCCACCGCCTATCAAAAAGCAAGGACAGCATCCATCTTAGATTAATTCTGAAGCTGCAGTGTCACAAAGTTGTAATCGCAATGCGATTAATACAGGTTATATTAATCGCATTGTGATTACAACTTAGAGCTGGGTTCCTAATGGTTATATTGATAGAATATAACGAAGATTGAGAATATAGTGCTATATTCGTTGTCAATTCTAGCAATACAACAATTAGGAACTCAGATCTAAGTTGTAATCCCAATGCGAATAATGCAGGTTATATTAATCGCATTGCGAATTCAAGCTAGCGAATGCAAGCTAAGTTCCTAATGGTTGTATTGCTAGAATTGACGAATATAACGAATATAGCACTATAGTCTCAATCTTCGTTATATTCTAGCAATACAACCATTAGGAACCCAGCAGCTCTAAGTTGAATTCGCAATGCGATTAATATAACCTGCATTAATCGCATTGCGATTACAACTTTCTCAAATCCGACAGTACATTCTAGCATGGAGCCGTTTCCATAGTGATGGGGACGCTCCATGAGCACGGAAGTCGGCAGAAGCTCTAAGTTGAAATCGCAATGCGATTAATTCAAGTTCTATAAATCGCATTGCGATTTCAACAGAACTTCTGCTGACTTCCGTGCTCATGGAGCGTCCCTCTCACCATGGGAACAACTCCATGCTAGAATCTACTGTCGGATTTGAGAAAGTTGAAATCGCAATGCGATTAATTCAAGTTCTATAAATTGCATTGCGATTTCAACTTACCACACTCTGCGTCAACTACGTAATTTTCCATGGGTGTTTTGCCATGTTTACCTTCGGCATGCCTCAGTCCAGGTGTTAGTCCCCTTGAAACAACTTTTCCATCACTATTGTGGCCACAAAGAGTCCCTGTTTTCAAATTTGCCTTTCTATTGATGTCTATTGCGGTTCGCCGGTTCGCACGTTCGCGAACATTTGCGGAAATTCTAGTTCGCCGTTCGCGAAGCGAAAATGTTATGTTCGCGACATCACTACTGGAAGGTGACAGGAATTCAAGTTCTTTTCGATCTATGCATTTATTAAGCAGGCCCCATGTACAATTTGAGATAATCCAGCGAGATAGGTCATAGTGGGATCCCCTCTTAGGATTTCATAGCTGTTAGTGTCCGATAGATGAGTTTGACACATATCTCTATATTGTAGAAGAGAGAGAATTACAATATTTCCCCCCTTATCTGAGGGTTTCACTATGATTTTCCTATTCTTGCTTAGATTTTGTAACGCTGTTATTTCTAAATAGGTATAGTTTTTATTGGAACTAGTGTGTCCTAGCTTTTCCAAATCGCGCGAAACTGATCTCAGAAAAATATCAATATTGGCATCATTGAGTGTTTTGGGTGGCATTTTAGTACTTCTATTTCTCAGTGAGGTGAATGGACCTTGTCCAATTGGTCGTTCATTCTCATCTAGCAAGTAAGTAAGATTATCAAGACTCTCCAGATCTTCTCTATCTATGCCTAATTCCAGACATCTTTTTTTATCTGATGTAGCAAAAATCTTGTGGCAACTGAGTTTTCTAGTGAACAAGTTCAGGTCCTTGATCCAGTCAAAGCAGTTAAAGCATGTAGTTGGAACAAAACTCAATCCTTTTCTCAGGATCGACATCTCATCATTGGACAAGGTTATCCCTGATAGATTAATGATCAGGGTATCTGACAAACTAGTATTTATTTCTTGTTTTGTTGTTGGGATGGTTGGCGATCCCTTAGTGCATAGGTGTTCCCCTGAGGTGGGCCTAAAAAAGGAAGTGTAGTGTCCCACTAGGTAGGAGTGGGCACTACACAAGGGTCAATTGGGTAGCGTGTTACTTCTGCTCACAAGGGACAGTCATATTGTATTGATCTATGCATTTAATGTATTTCCTATGTGTTTTTGCATTGGTATATTTTCCCTGTTCATGCTTTGCAGGCCTAGTGGGGTGCAATTAGACATTCCAGACACTAGAGGGAAATAGAGAGCCCCTAGTTATATATAGGACGGCCCAGACAGGGGTAGTGGTAGTGTATTCCAGGGGACTAGAGGAGTTACCTCGTCAGCCTGAAGCTCCTGAGGCTAAGGATAGCTCAGTTGAGATACCCCAGTAGTAGGACAGCACCTCCTGGGAGACACCTGCAGCCATCTCGCCCGTCCAGCAGTGAGACAGCTAGGAAACAAAGTTACTGTTAACCTTAAGCAAGTGCCAATACTGGAGGAAGGAATTTATACCAAGGATTTAAGCCATCAATTAGGCATCCGGGCCTTGGGATCCAGCCAGCTAGAATAGCTGTGGGAATAGAGCAGCACTGCACTGCAAAGCATTAACTATATACCCTCCAAGTATCTTGCAAGATAGAAAGCTGCTGTGTCATAAACCTGCTGTGCATTTGGAACTGTAAAGGACTGCATTAACATCTTCTGTAACGGCATGTACAAAGTTGGACTGTTTTCACCAAGTAAAGCAACGTTTGGTTCAACAACTGCGTACTCATTTAATCCTCCTGCAAATCGGTGTGCCACCGTTACAGGCACTGGCGTCACGATCCTTAAAGGGACCTTGCCTCAGGCACTCTAAACACCTGCAACAACCAGGGCACCTCACCCAACATTAGCCAAGGTCTCTACACTCAGAGTGTGCCCCAGAGGAACTAGTGTCTGCCTTGCATTCACTGCTGCATGCCTGCCCAGGGTCCTCCAAAAAGTGAATAACCCTCGATTGCCCATACCGTGACCTCACTGTCGCTATACCCTGCAGGTCTGGCGTGCTGCAGAAGAGAATTGGATACTGGTACCCCAGAGTAGGTAGAGGCTGTGATTGGCCAGTGTAGCATGTGACCCAGCCTCTATATAAGCTGGAGTCACGTAGAGCTGCACGTCACTCTGCTGTGCTTATTGTAGGGAGAGGATGCTGCTAGTGATTTCAGGGAGAGAATAGCACTGAATCTTTGCTCAAAACCTGAATCTAACTCAGCGATCTACATACATTGGGCCAGATTTATCATTACTCTGACAGCTCACTCCACTTTCACATATAGCTAAAGTCAGTTTTAGCCAAGTCAGATTTATGATCGTCCCTTTAAGACTTGTAATAAATGTGGTTTGACGGTAGCAGTTTATCCGTCAGTAAGCAGCTTTAGAAAAGTCGCATGTCCTCACGAAAAAGTTGCATGCTCTATTAAAAAGTCTCATAACATAAGCATGGTCCTCACTGGAGGGAAATTGCAAATTTTTTTGCGACTTTTTAAATAGTCCCAATAATAAATCTGTCTAGAGATTAATTTACATAAGAAAACACGCCCACTTTCAGAAAACTGGCGAGCATAGTGCAGAGCAGAAAAAAGTTGCAAATTTGTGCGCAGTTTTAGTGTTTACGCATTTTTTTTGTGACTTTTTCACTCCATTATTCTGACTTGAGCTAATGATAAATCTGGCCCATTGTGTTTTGTGGGTGCAGGGCACAATTTTTTTTATCCTGCCCTGAGCCCAGTGACCCAAAAAAATAATAACTTTTATAAGTCGGCGGCCATTTTATGCAAGCTCAGTGCACCAGCACTGCATCTGAGCTTTTGGGACATTGAAAATCACAAAATCATTAATTTTTTTGGGCAATTTACAACATCTGGTGCATTTGCAGGCTTAGTCAGTGTGCAATTTAAGCTAGAAATACGGCCATCATTTTCTGGGTTTTTAAAAACACTTTTTTTCCCCCAAAAACACTATTTTCCTGATCTGAAGGTGTTAGTTTCAAGTTTAATATATACAGCTTTCATATTCTGTGAAATTCCAGGGTTATATACCGCTGTCAAATTCAGTTACTAAACAAACACCCGTTTGGGCAATAAAAATTTAGTTGGCAGCCTTTGCTGCAAATGTCATTGTGAGATACTGCCTTTACATACTGTCTTTCTATTCAGTTATTTGAAATAAAACCATTTTGGGCACAATTCTTTGATAGCGTCCTAGTGTAGATCAGGGCGTGTGAGATACACCCTTTAAATACAGGGGTTCTATTCAGGTATTTGAAATACAGCCATTTTGGGACAACAAATTTAATTGCGGCCTAGTGTGGGTCAGGCCGTGTGAGATACACCCTGTATATACAGGGCTTATATTCTTCTATTAATAAAACACCCTTTTTGCGGCAAAATACAGTTTTCAGGCATTGCAGCATCTTGACGTTTGAAATTCCAGGGTTATATACTGCTGCCATATTCAGTTTTTAAACAAACACCCGTTTGGGCAAAAAAAGTTTATTTGGCAGCTTTTGCTGCATATGTCATTGTGAAATACACCCTTTATACATTTGGGTTATATTCAGATATTTGAAATACCACCATTTGGTGCATAAATCTGTAATTGAGGCCTAGTCTGATTCAGGCCGTGTGAGATACACCCTTTAAATACAGGGGTTTGATTCAGTTATTTGAAATACAGCCATTTTGGGCATACAAATCTATAATTGAGGCCTAGTTTGGTTCAGGCTGTGTGAGATACACCCTTTACATACTATTGTTCTGTTCTACTATTAATTAAACACCCAATTAGGGCAAGATCCTAAATTCGAGAAATATGAGGAGAGCGTCAAATAAGGGACTTGGCCCAGGACGTGGTGTTCCTGTTGCAGGGAGAGGACGTGGTCGATCGGTGCCAGCTACACGCACAAGTAAAAACCCTTCCTCAGGTGCAAGTAGGCATCAGAACCTACAGTGGTATTTGGTCGGGACTAATGCGGCTGTACGAATGGTGAGGCCTGAACAAGTACAGGCGATAGTAGATTGGGTTGCTGACAGTGGATCCAGTTCCTTCACATTATCTCCCACCCAGACTCCTGCTGAAAGACCACAGTTGGCACCTGCAGCCGATGTCCATCAGTCTTTCCCCTCACCCCCTTGCAAATCAGCCAAACAGTCTGAGCCCCTAGTCATACAGCAGTCTCTTCTGCTTTTTGATGACTCTGTTGGCAGGGTTTCCCAGGCCATCCACTTAGCCCTGCCCCAGAAGTGGAAGAGATTGAGTGCACCGATGCCCAACCACTTATCTTTCAAGATGAGTACATGGGAGGACCATCGCAGTACATCTCGGATGATGACAAAACACAGGTTCTAACTGCTGGGGCTTTCGAAAGTCTGCAGACTGACAAGGAAGGCAGGGGTGAAGACTGGGTGGAAGATGATGTGGAGGACGATGAGGTCCTCGACCCCACATGGAATCAAGATTATGCGAGTGACCTATGCAGTTCGGAGGAAGAGGTGGTGGTCACACAGAGCCACCAGCACAGCAGAAGAGGGAGCAGGGTTCAAAAACGGAGCGGCCGTCCTCTAGACAGTACGCCTGCTACTGCCCACCGCAGCAAGGGACCGAGCACACCAAAGCAAGCTCCAGTTGCCCACATTCTAAATTGTGCTGATTACTGGGTGGCCACGCTGCTGGATCCCCGTTAGAAGGACAACGTACTGTCCCTAATTCCATCACTAGAGCGTTATTGTAAGATGCGCGAGTACAAGCGCATGCTGGTAGACGCACTGCTGGTGGCATTCCCAACTGACAGCGGGGGCACAGTGGAAGCACAAGGCGAAGGCAGAGGACGAGGAAGAGGTCACCAATGTAGCTGGGGCACCCCCAGTACCTCAGAAGGCAGGGTTAGCATGGCCGAAATGTAAAAAAGCTTTGGCAGCATGCCACAACAACCAGCACCACCAGCTGATATGGAACGTCTTAGCAGGAGGCAGCATTTCACCAACATGGTGGAGCAGTTTGTGTGCACATGGCTACACGTACTGAATGACTGGTCTGTCCCCTTCAACTTCTGGGTCTCCAAATTGGGCATATGGCCTGGGCTTGCCCTTTACGCCTTGGAGGTGCTGACCTGCCCTGCAGCCAGTGTATTATCTGAACGTGTGTTTTGCATGGCAGGGGGCGTCATCACAGACAAGCGCAGCCGCCTGTCCACACAGCCAATGTGGACAAGCTCACGTTTATTAAAATGAACCAGGCATGGATCCCTTAGGACTTGTCCGTACCTTGTACAGAATAGACATGTATACCGGCACTAACCAGCCATTGTTATACTGCAGCACAATTGCTCATTCTTGTATTTTGGATATTTCACACTCTTTTAGAGTGTACCCTAATTTTTAAAAAATTAATTAAAACCAAAAACCTACCTCGTCCTCCTCCACCGCCACTACCACCTACACCACTCCACCGCCTCCCCAAACTCCTACTCCATATGGAACTCCACCTCATAAATCAAATAATTTTTTTATTTGTACGTGTTTTATTTTATATCATTTCACTACTTTGTCATTTACATTTTAGGGTGCAATTCACCAATTTTTGGTTGTATAGTTCCACTGCTATACCTAGTAGGCCGGTCAAAAAATAATAATTTGTCATTTACATTTTTGGATAAAATTAACCAATTTTTGGGTGATTGTAACACTGCTATACCTAGTAGGCCGGTTAAAAAAAAAATAATTGTCATTTACATTTTCGGGGGAAATTCACAAATTTTTGGGTGTGATGTACCACTGCTATACCTAGTAGGCCGGTTCAAAAAATCTCCAGCTGGCAGGCTGGATATGTGATTTTTTTAACCCCTAACAGGTATATTAGACGCTGTTTTGATAACAGCGTCTAATATACCTGCTACCTGGTCCTCTGGTGGTCCCTTTTGTTTGGATCGACCACCAGAGGACACAGGTAGCTGTGTAAAGGACCACAAAACACTACACTACACTACACCCCCCCTGTCACTTATTAATCCCTTATGAACCCCTGATCATCCATGATCACCCCATATAGACTCCCTGATCACCCCCCTGTCATTGATCACCCCCCTGTCATTGATCACCCCCCTGTCAGGCTCCGTTCAGACGTCCGTATGATTTTTACGGATCCACAGATACATGGATCGGATCCGCAAAACGCATACGGATGTCTGAATGGAGCCTTACAGGGGGGTGATCAATGACAGGCGGGTGATCACCCATATAGATTCCCTGATCACCCCCTGTCATTGATCACCCCCCTGTCATTGATCACCCCCCTGTAAGGCTCCATTCAGATGTCCGTATTATTTTTACGGATCCACGGATACATGGATCGGATCCGCAAAACACATACGGACGTCTGACTGGAGCCTTACAGGGGGGCGATCAATGACAGGCGGGTGATCACCCATATAGATTCCCTGATCACCCCCTGTCATTGATCACCCCCCTGTCATTGATCACCCCCCTGTCATTGAACACCCCCCTGTAAGGCTCCGTTCAGACGTCCGTATGATTTTTACAGATCCACGGATACATGGATCGGATCCGCAAAACACATACGGACGTTTGAATGGAGCCTTACAGGGGGGTGATCAATGACAGGCGGGTGATCACCCATATAGATTCCCTGATCACACCCTGTCATTGATCACCCCCCTGTCATTGATCACCCCCCTGTAAGGCTCCATTCAGACGTCCGTATGATTTTTACAGATCCACGGATACATGGATTGGATCCGCAAAACACATACGGACGTCTGAATGGAGCCTTACAGGGGGGTGATCATTGACAAGGGGGTGATCCCGCATATAGACTTCCTGATCACCCCCCTGTCATTGATCACCCCCCCTGTCATTGATCACCCCCCTGTAAGGCTCCATTCAGACGTCCGTATGATTTTTACGGATCCACGGATACATGGATCGGATCCGCAAAACACATACGGATGTCTGAATGGAGCCTTACAGGGGGGTGATTGAAGGGTTAAACAGAATTAGCTGTGTGATCTGTATGAAGGACAAGAGGTTGGGTGACATCATATTGAAGGGTGACTATGTATACAATTACCTTCTGTCTTTATAAGGAGAAGTTTCTCGTCAGCATTTATTATAATGAGAGATGCCTTTCTATCTCTATAAGGTACTGCTATTCTGTAATAAGAACTCAAGCTATTCTTGTATGTATGTTTGAAAGTATATAAGGCCCTGTACAACAACAATAAATAGAACTGTTTCTGACATAATTCTGCATCTGTCATTGACACGTTCTCCAGACGTCTGTCTTCGGGGACACAGAAAGAAATCACGGTGCATAGAGAGAAGGATCATATTCTTTCAGTTGGGAGCTCGTCTTTGGGATAGAAAACACAGGAATTCGGTAAGTAACGGAACATTCCTGTCTAAAGACTGGGGACATTCCGATGCTTTCCGTAAAATTTTCTGTTACTTCTATTTTGAATCCGCTTTAGACACTCTGAAAGAGATAGAGAATCTGTCTTTAGGGAAGATAGAATATTAGAATCTGTCTTTAGGGAAGATAGAATATTAGAATCTGTCTTTAGGGAAGATAGAATATTAGAATCTGTCTTTAGGGAAGATAGAATATTAGAATCTGTCTTTAGGGAAGATAGAATGATTAGAATCTGTCTTTAGGGAAGATAGAATGAAAAAAGATAGTGTCTGTCTTTAGGGAAGATAGACTGTAAATAGACTCCTGGCCAGGTCACACAGATACTTTAGGGAAGTATTTTATAGTTAGTTATATCTTTTCGGGAAGGATATACCAGAGGTAGTCTTTTGGGAAGACTTCATATAGTGTCTGCACCTTGATTTCTTTTGTCACCCCTTGTCTGTTGCTTCTTTTCTGTCGCTTTCTTATGCTTTCTGTTATGATGTTATAAAGCATTAAGTAATTTTTTTATGCTGAAGGTAAGCAGCAATTGAAACTGTGACCACTGCACTAACTTTATTGTGTGTGTCCTGAATGACCTTTTAACCCACTAACTGGTGAACGCAAGTAACTGTTTTCTGGGATCTTATTAATAGACAGCTGAGAAGGTGGTTGTGTGTAAACATAAGTCCTTCACGAATCTGTACGGTCTGTTTTGGTGTCAATTTAGCTCTGCCTCCATCTCAATTCAGTTATATGACATGGGTGCAAAGCAAGGAAAGGTCTCTCCACCCCCTCCGAATGTAGGTGAAACATGTAGGGATTATGTAGCCCGGGTCTGTGGGACTGATTATTATTTAGTTACTCCCTGGGTGGATAATATGGCGGGATGGACAGAGGCAATGAGGAGTATAAATTCGTTCCCTCTGGAAGGGGCTAATGACACCTTCCATATGGACATGATAAAAGGGTTATGTTTGGGTGACACTACAGCTTACCCATATTATGGTCCAGACCCCCAGTGGGATATGCAGTATATGCAGTCGGGAGGGGAAAATTGGCTTACTTATGCACCATACTGGTATAAAAAACCAAATAAGACTGTTTGCAGACGGAAGACAGAGAACCAGGAGGGATATAAAAAGAAACATGAGTTGGAAAAAGAATTGAGGAGGGATTCATTCCAAAAAACCCCTCCCCCCTATTTAGGAACTATCCCACAGCTATATCCGTCCCTTTCAAAAGATGACTTAGATTTACTTGCTGCATATACTGTTACTGACATCCGACCACCTACAGCTCCCCAGCTCCCACAACCACCTTCGCAGTTGCTACAACCTATGCCTGATCAAAGTGGTCAGGATCCAGCTGCTGGTGCTGTTGGTGCTGGGGATGTCATAGCTCACATGCGCCTTAGATCACAAAAGTCTGTTCCCAAGCCTGAACATATACCTCTTCCTGATACGGACAGTGACCTTGAGGAACAGTTCCCTTTTATGACTGTAGGGGACACCTTGTTGAGAAAAGCTATTGACATAGATGATATTAATAAGATTGTTAAACACTGCCCTGAACCCTCTTCATCTTCATCTGGGACGTTTCATTATTTAAGGAGAGCTTGTAAAGGGAGATGTCTGACACAGGAGGATATGCGCCTTATAATAGATGGGATAGTCGGACATAATTCCCCCTGGGATTGGAGTAAGATCCCCTCTATAAGCACTATAGAGCCTCCGAATACGCCGGCTGGTAATTATAAATTAAATACTGAGGCAGGCATAGACACAATGTGGGAGGAAATACAGCGTGAAATGGAGAGGTGTTTTCAGACTAGGTCCTCGCTGCCGACTGCTGTAGCCTGTAGACAAAAATCAGGAGAGTCTGTTATAGCCTTTTGGAAGAGGTTCAATGAGGTTTGGGCCCTGGAGGCAGGAATGAGTATTCAGGATCATATGCATTCTATGCTCATTCAGACTTTCCTTACCAATCTGCAGCCACATCTCCAGCTTACTGTTAAACAGATGGTCTCCGAATGGCCTAGTCTTAATAAGGATCAATTCCACAATAAATTACTGGAAAAGGAAACGGCGGGTTGTTTTGAAATAGTAAGACCTAAAGAGGCCCATTACCAAACTCAAGATAGGAATTGTCCCTCAAATCAGCACAATAGGGGAAGGGGCAGAAGACGTGGAGGGCCATGCTCTGGGAGAAGAGGGAATAATAGACATCGTCCTGCAGGTTGCTTTAATTGTGGTCAGACTGACCACTGGATCAGTCAATGTCCTTACCCACTCAGGCAACCTGCCCCATTTGATACCCATGCTCAAGGCACCCATCCTTACCCACAAGCTCAGATCCGTGATCTTCCCCCATCACTGCCACGGCCCCAGAATAATACCCCTCGTTTTCCCGTAGCCTGGGGGCGGCAGACATCACAATGAGGATGCCCGGGGGACTGTGTCCCAGCATTCACTCTCATCACAAACCACTATAAGGAATCACCACTGATTGTGTTAACCATAGAGGGACGACCTCTCCCTTTTCTTGTGGATTCTGGTGCTACTAGTAGTACTATATGTGAGGATTATTATAGTGGTCCAAGAGAGGATGCTGAGCCCTCTGTGGGAATTAATGGGATACTAACCAGATCTTATAAAACTCCTCCCCTCTCGATCCAACATCCATACCAGCGCCAGTCCATGTTCACACACAGTTTTAGGATCATTCCAAATTGTCCTGTGAATTTATTAGGGAGAGATTTGTTTGTTCTGTTACAGTTGCAGTTGGGGATTAGCAGGACAGGACACCTACATGTCACATCCTCAGTTATGCCCATTCATGTTCCAAAGGATAATTGTTTTTTATATTTGGAATGCCAACCTCAGGATCTGTTACTTGATACAGCCTGAGGTTTGGGCACATACTGACCAAGATGTTGGCCTTATCTCCTGTACACCATATAAGGCAATGCTTAAGCCCAGCGCTGCACCTGTTTACATTAAACAATACCCCCTTTCCCCAGAAAAAGAACAGGGGATTGAGTCTATGTTGATGGAATTCCTAGAGGCAGGGGTCATTGAGGAAATCATTTCCCCCTATAATACACCTATCAATCTAGTAAGAAAGGCAGATAATACCTTTAGGTTTGTCCAGGATCTTAGAGCGGTAAACGCACAGATCATACCCATAGCCCCAGTGGTTCCAGACGTACCATCTCTGCTATCAGCTATTCCTGCCCATGCAGAGTTTTTCTCTGTTATTGATTTAAAGAATGCATTTTTTTCTGTCCCAGTTGACAAGGAGACACGGCCACTCTTTGCTTTCACATTTAGGTTTCGCCAGTATACTTGGTGTAGAATGCCTCAGGGTTATGTGGACTCTCCAGTAGTCTACTCCATTGTCCTCCAAATTACACTGCGCCCTTGGACTGCCCCTCATGGTTCTGTCCTTCTACAATATGTGGATGATCTCCTCATATGTAGTTCTACTCGGGAGGCCTGCCAGGCAGACTGTGTTAGTTTACTACTGTGGCTATGTAACTGTGGTCACAAAGTTTCTAGGAAAAAATTACAATGGTGTATGGACAGTGTTGAGTATTTGGGCTTCGTTCTCAGTAAAGGTGAAAGGAGAATCAGCCATGCCAGAATTACCGCCATACTGGGTCTGCCCCGCCCACAAACCAAGAAAGACATGTTGACCTTTCTTGGTATGATTGGTTACTGCCGCCAATGGATTGCTGATTGTTCCTACTATGATAATATTCTGAGACAAGCCACTAATACTGAGATGCCGGACTTCATTAAATGGTCTGATGACATGTTACAAGCTTTTAGTCATTTGAAATGTGCAATGGTTTCAAGTCCTGGTTTGGGCTTACCCGACTATGGTGTGATGTTTCACTTATTTGCCAGGGACAATTGTAAAACCATGGCAGGAGTCCTGGCGCTGGATCATGGATGTAAATACCGCCCTGTTGCTTTTTTCTCAAAAGTGGTTCCCGTACAGGTTCAGGGCATGCCTGCGTGTCTCAGGAGTTTGGCAGCCTGTGCTATGGTTGCTGAGATGGCCACGCCTATCACCCTGGGTCATCCCACTACTCTGCATACCTCACACAATGTTCAAGCCCTGTTGAGGAACATACATACGCAACATATGTCAGCACAAAGACTGAGCGGATATGAAGTTTTGTTGCTATCTAATCCTCAACTTCATATCCAGTACTCAGCACCCACGTTCGGTCCAATGGCTATCCTGAATGCCCTGCTTGGCTACAAGGGAGAGCAGGATGATTTGCCTCCTCCCCATGCATGTACTGAACTCATACATGAACATACCTCACCTAGGCCCGACTTACAGTCCACACCCATTGAAGGGGCTCCTGATGTATTTGTGGATGGATCCTGTTCACGCCCTAATGACAACACTTATCATGCCGGATACGCTGTGGTTCAGCTCCCTGATGTTATACTGGAATCAAATCCTATACCTTTTCAATCGGCCCAAGCTGCTGAACTGATTGCCCTCACTAGGGCTTGTTGTCTCTTTGAGGGGAATGATGTTAATGTATACACCGATTCCAAGTATGCCTTTGGGGTTGTCCATGATCATGGGGTAATCTGGCAGAGGAGAGGCTTCATAGCTGCAGATGGGAAACAAATTCCACCCTAGTACATGATCTCCTGGCCGCCATCCAATTACCAAGCAAAGTTGCTATTATCCATTGTAGGGCACATACTGGTCTACAGACGCACATAGCTAAAGGGAATGCCCTGGCTGATCAGGCAGCAAAGGAGGCTGCTATTAGGACGGCAGCGACGGTTCAAATGCCTTCACTGGTTCCAGACATTACCCTTCCTGACAATCTATTGCTCACCCTTCAGGATTTGGCTACCACTAGCGACAAACTGGCATGGCAGTCGGTTGGTGCAGTACAAGACCCCACTACGGGTCTTCTCTGCAAAGAGGGGAAGCCATGTATCCCAGTTGCAAGCTCCCCAATTTTCATTGCACAGTATCATGGTCTTGGCCATAGGGGAGCACAGGCAACCACTGATCTCATTCAGAGGGATTTTTTTATACCAGGTCTTAGATCAAAGGTACAAGCTTATGTTTCACGATGTATTATATGTCTCAGAAACAACCCAAATAATTCAAAGAAGGCCCAACACCAGCATCTGAATTACCCAACTTCACCATTTACTCACTTACAAATTGACTTCACTCATATCCCAAAGACAGGAAGAAAGCAGGAATATGCCCTTGTAATTGTGGATCTGTTCTCTAGATGGCCGGAGGTATTTCCTACCACCAATGAAACTACACAAATTGTGGTAAAAATTTTGTTACATGAGATCATACCTAGATGGGGGTGTCCTGTTCAAATTGACTCAGATAATGGCCCAGCTTTTGCATCCAGGGTATGTAAGGAGCTTTCCAAAGCCCTTAGGATTGACTGGAAGTTCCACCTCCCTTATCACCCGCAAAGTTCAGGGGTAGTAGAAAGAATGAATAGAACGATTAAAGAGAAAATAAGGAAAATTACTGGGGGTACATTCACTAATTGGAAAAAATTCTTGCCTATAGCCCTAGCAGAAATTAGGATGCAGCCTAATAAGAATACTGGTTACTCACCATTTGAGGTCCTAATGGGAAGACCCTTCCCCACTCCCTGGGGTCCAAAGGCCCCTGTGATAGAAAAAGGGGATCTAGAAGTAGTACAGGCAGAATATGTAAGGAAACTTGTAGACACTTTAGATCAAATTGAACGAGATGTTGCTCGTGTCTCTCCTTTCTCTCCACAGGAACCTACACATCCTTTCCAACCAGGAGATGTGGTGATAGTCCAGCGCCTGGCAAAAGGACGAAAACAGACTGAGTTCCCGTTTGGACCACCCACCCGAGTGGTAGCAGTCACCAGAACAGCGATTCTCACAGAAGAGGCTCCAATCTGGATTCACGCTAGCAGAGTGAAAAGGGTCCCTAAGGTTTCTTCTCCGGTGATAGACAAAGACAAAGAGGGTGAAGCAGGTGTGAATTCCCTGAACAAAGAGGGGAACTCAGAAGAAGTTTCCCTGAACAGTGCCTTGCCACAGGCTGAAGATGAAGACCCCACAATATTCTGGGAGATTTGTTTGTCTGCTGATAATTATTAATCTTTGTATTTTCTTGCCAGTCTGGCTTATAACTACATGTATTTATCACCCAGAGGAGATGAGTTTCTTCTGCGGTACACCAAATAATCGGTCAGTATATAAAAGAGATCAGGAGCAGGATTCCTTTGCTCCCGTCCCCTTTTATTCTGAACAGAATAGTATAATCAGGATGGCAAATGCCCTAAATGTTAGTTCATTGTGCCTTAAAGACTTACAGAGCCCACGGGATCTTATACAAACATGTGTCATTGCTGTGCCTACCCCCGATGACTCCCTCCTTGAAGTCTGGTCGAAGGCTAACAATACACAATCCTTTATTCCCTTGTATGACTTCTGTGGGGAATGTCAGAAATCAGGAAATAGCAGGGATAATATTAGAATAAATACAATTAATGTGACTGCAGCAGAAACTTGTTTTACTTTTTCCCAGGATATGACTTTATATTGTGATAATAGAGACATAAAAAGTGGACTACCTAGGAATAGTGTATATGATTAAATTGACGACACCTGTAAAAAGAATAGTAGACTTGCTAGCTCCCTGGATAATTCCATGAGTTGTAATAAGACCATTGTGACTCCTAGTTTTATCTATAATATAATGCTCCCTAAAGGATGGTTTTTGTCTTGCGGTAACAGCACCTACAATTACATTCCTGCTAATGTTATTGGAGGTCCCTGTGCGTTATCCCGGCTGACTTTGGCTCTTCCCAGTCAACCCCCTATCAGGAGAGCTTACAGATCAGTTACCAAGACTTTATCAGCAGATTGTGACTCTACTTTACCTCTTCTCAGCCGTACAGAATATATAAGTTTGGTCGCCTCTATACTAGGGGTGCCTGGACTGGCTATATATAATACTCGTACTATAAATTCTATTGCATGTGACTTAGCAAAATCCCTGAATCATACCTCTATCGCCTTATCAGACATGCTTTTAGATATACAAGGTATAAGAGGAGCAGTGCTAGAAACTAGATTTGCTGTAGATTATCTGTTACTGAAGCATAATATAGGATGTCAAGATTTTAAAGGAATGTGTTGTTTTAATTTATCTGATCATTCCAGATCAATCCAGTCCCATATTCAAGGGTTACATGAAATTGCTAATAATATCAGGAAAGATGTTGAGTCATCCTCTTGGTGGGACTGGTTATTGAGCTGGCTGCCGGATTTGAGTTGGTTAAGAACATCATTTATTAGTATTGCAATTATAATTGCTTCCTTGATTGGTATATGTTGTTGCATCCAATGTATCCCTTCCCTCATACAGATGTTTTGTGCAATGTGTCCAAAACCCACAGACCCTGGTCAAGCATATGCTACTTACCTCTCTATGAGAGAGAAAAGATAAGTCATATTTATGACTAAAGAGGGGATTGAAGGGTTAAACAGAATTAGCTGTGTGATCTGTATGAAGGACAAGAGGTTGGGTGACATCATATTGAAGGGTGACTATGTATACAATTACCTTCTGTCTTTATAAGGAGAAGTTTCTCGTCAGCATTTATTATAATGAGAGATGCCTTTCTTTCTCTATAAGGTACTGCTATTCTGTAATAAGAACTCAAGCTATTCTTGTATGTATGTTTGAAAGTATATAAGGCCCTGTACGACAACAATAAATAGAACTGTTTCTGACATAATTCTGCATCTGTCATTGACACGTTCTCCAGACGTCTGTCTTCGGGGACACAGAAAGAAATCACGGTGCATAGAGAGAAGGATCATATTCTTTCAGTGATCAATGACAGGCGGGTGATCACCCATATAAATTCCCTGATCAATTCCCTGTCATTGATCACCCCCCTGTCATTGATCACCCCCCTGTAAGACTCCATTCAGATGTCCGTATGATTTTTACGGATCCACGGATACATGGATCGGATCCGCAAAACACATACGGACGTTTGAATAGAGCCTTACAGGGGGGTGATCAATGACAGGCGGGTGATCACCCATATAGATTCCCTGATCACCCCCTGTCATTGATCACCCCCCTGTAAGGCTCCATTCAGACGTCCGTATGTGTTTTGCGGATCCGATCCATGTATCCGTGGATCCGTAAAAATCATACGGATGTCTGAATGAACCCTTACAGGGGGGTGATCAATGACAAGGGGGTGATCACGCATATACACTCCCTGATCACCCCCTGTCATTGATCACCCCCCTGTAAGGCTCCATTCAGATGTCTGTATGATTTTTACGGATCCACGGATACATGGATCGGATCCACAAAACACATACGGACGTTTGAATGGAGCCTAACAGGGGGGTGATCAATGACAGGCGGGTGATCACCCATATAGATTCCCTGATCACCCCCTGTCATTGATCACCCCCCTGTAAGGCTCCATTCAGATGTCCGTATGATTTTTACAGATCCACGGATACATGGATCGGATCCACAAAACACATACGGACGTCTGAATGGAGCCTTACAGGGGGGTGATCAATGACAAGGAGGTGATCATGCATATAGACTTCCTGATCACCCCCCTGTCATTGATCACCCCCCCCTGTCATTGAACACCCCCTGTAAGGCTCCATTCAGACGTCCGTATGCGTTTTGCGGATCCGATCCATGTATCAGTGGATCCGTAAAAATCATACGGACGTCTGAATGGAGCCTTACAGGGGGGTGATCAATGACAGGGGGGTGATCAATGACAGGGTGGTGATCACCCCATATTGACTCCCTGATCACCCCCCTGTCATTGATCACCCCCCTGTAAGGTTCCATTCAGACATTTTTAGTTAGCGGAAATTTTTTATATTTTTTTGTTTTTTCTTACAAAGTCTCATATTCCACTAACTTGTGTCAAAAAATAAAATCTCACATGAACTCACCATACCCCTCACGGAATCCAAATGCGTAAAATTTTTTAGACATTTATATTCCAGACTTCTTCTCACGCTTTACGGGCCCCTAAAATGCCAGGGCAGTATAAATACCCCACATCTGACCCCATTTCGGAAAGAAGACACCCCAAGGTATTCTGTGAGGGGCATATTGAGTCCATGAAAGATTGAAATTTTTGTCCCAAGTTAGCGGAAAGGGAGACTTTGTGAGAAAAAAAAAATCAATTTCCGCTAACTTGTGCCCAAAAAAAATAAATTCTATGAACTCGCCATGCCCCTCATTGAATACCTAAGGGTGTCTTCTTTCCAAAATGGGGTCACATGTGGGTTATTTATACTGCCCTGGCTTTTTAGGGGCCCGAAAGCGTGAGAAGAAGTCTGGGATCCAAATGTCTAAAAATTCCCTCCTAAAAGGAATTTGGGCCGCTTTGCGCATCTAGGCTGCAAAAAAGTGTGACACATCTGGTATCGCCGTACTCAGGAGAAGTTGGGCAATGTGTTTTGGGGTGTCATTTTACATATACCCATGCTGGGTGAGATAAATATCTTGGTCAAATGCCAACTTTGTATAAAAAAAAATGGGAAATGTTGTCTTTTGCCAAGATATTTCTCTCACCCAGCATGGGTATATGTAAAATGACACCCCAAAACACATTCCCCAACTTCTCCTGAGTACGGCGATACCAGACGTGTGACACTCTTTTGCCGCCTAGGTGGGCAAAGGGGCACACATTCCAAAGGGCCCCTTTAGGATTTCACAGGTCATTTTTTACACATTTTGATTTCAAACTACTTACCACACATTAGGGCCCCTAGAATGCCAGGGCAGTATAACTACCCCACAAGTGACCCCATTTTGGAAAGAAGACACCCCAAGGTATTCCGTGAGGGGCACGGCGAGTTCCTAGAATTATTATTTTTTTTTTGTCGAAAGTTAGTGGAATATGAGACTTTGTAAGGAAAAAAGAAAAAAAATCATCATTTTCCGCTAACTTGTGACAAAAAAATAAAAAATTCTAGGAACTCGCCGTGCCCCTTACGGAATACCTTGGGGTGTCTTCTTTCCAAAATGGGGTCACTTGTGGCGTAGTTATACTGCCCTGGGAATTTAGGGGCCCAAATGTGTGAGAAGTACTTTGCAATCAAAATGTGTAAAAAATGGCCTGCGAAATCTGAAAGGTGCACTTTGGAATATGTGCCCCTTTGCCCACCTTGGCTGCAAAAAAGTGTCACACATCTGGTATCGCCGTACTCAGGAAAAGGTGGGGAATGTGTTTTGGGGTGTCATTTTACATATACCCATGCTGGGTGAGAAAAATATCTTGGTCAAATGCCAACTTTGTATAAAAAAAATTGAAAAGTTGTCTTTTGCCAAGATATTTCTCTCACCCAGCATGGTTTTATGTAAAATGACACCCCAAAACACATTACCCTACTGTGTGCTGTCCACATTTTTCGCGGACCTATTGAAGTGAATGGGCCCGCATCTGAGCCGCCACAACTGCAGCTCGGATGCGGACCAAAACAACGGCCGTGTGCATGAGGCCTAAGTGTGTATAATGGATAGTGGTCAGTCACTGATAACATATCCTCTCTGTACTGATAGCTGTTCACAGGAAGTGTAAACATTTAATTACAGGTTTTGCTGCATGGCAATTTGTGGTGAAAAACCTTTTTAACCACTTCACATCTGGGCCATTTGCCCCCTCCCTGACCAGGCCTGCAAATCTGACATATCTCACTTTATGTGGTAATAACTTTGTAACGCTTTTACTTATCCAAGCCATTCAGAGATTGTTTTCTCTTGCATTTCATGCTAGTCATAAATGTGAGTCAATATATTTCGCCTTTATTTATGAAAAAACAAACAAATTTACAAACATTTAGAAAAATTAGCAATTTTCTAAATTTCAATTTCTCTGCTTTTAAAACAGAAAGTGGTAACTCATAAAATATTTATTATTTTAAATTTCCCATATGTCTACTTTATGTTGGCATCATTTTGGAAATGTCATTTTATTTTTTTAGGACATTAGAAGGCTTAGAAGTTTAGAAGCAATTCTTAAAATTTTTAAGAATTGCCAAAACTCACTTTTTAACCCCTTAAGGACCAGGCTCATTTTCACCTTCAGGACCAGGCCATTTTTTGCAAACCTGACCAGTGTCACTTTAAGTGCTCATAACTTTAAAACGCTTCGACTTACCCAGGCCGTTCTGAGATTGTTTTTTCGTCACATACTGTACTTCATGACACTGCTAAAATTGGGTCAAAAAAGTTAATTTTTTTGCATAAAAAAATACATTTTTTACCAAAAATTTTGAAAAATTAGCAAATTTCAAAGTTTCAGTTTCTCTACTTCTGTAATACATAGTAATACCCCCCAAAATTGTGATGACTTTACATTCCCCATATGTCTACTTCATGTTTGTAGCATTTTGGGAATGATATTTTATTTTTTGGGGATGTTACAAGGCTTAGAAGTTTAGAAGCAAATTTTGAAATTTTTGAGAAATCTTCAAAATCCCACTTTTTATGGACCAGTTCAGGTTTGCAGTCATATTGTGAGGCTTAGATAATAGAAACCTCCCAAAAATGACCCCATTCTAGAAACTACACCCCTCAAGGTATTCAAAACTGTTTTTTCAAACTTTATTAACCCTTTAGGTCTTCCACAAGAGTTGATGGCAGATGGAGAAACAATTTTGAAATTTCTATTTTTTGGAAAATTTTCCAATATAATCAATTTTTTCCAGGAGTAAAACAAGGGTTAACTGCCAAACAACACTCAAAATGGGTTGCCCTGATTCTGTAGTTTGCAGAAACACCCCATATGTGGTCGTAAACTACTGTTTGGCCGAACGGTAGCACATAGAAGGAGGGGAACACCATATGGGTTTTGGAAGGCAGATTTTGCAGGACTGGTTTTGTTTATACCATGTCCCATTTGAAGCCCCCTGTTGCACCCCTAGAATAGAAATTTCAAAAAAGTGACTCCATCTAAGAAAGTACACCCCTCAAGGTATTCAAAACTGGGTTTACAAACTTTGTTAACCCTTTAGGTGTTCCACAAGAGTTAATGGCAGATGGAGAAACAATTTTGAAATTTCTATTTTTTGGAAAATTTTCCAATATAATCAATTTTTTCCAGGAGTAAAACAAGGGTTAACTGCCATACAACACTCAAAATGGGTTGCCCTGATTCTGTAGTTTACAGAAACACCCCATATGTGGTCGTAAACTACTATTTGGCCGAACGGGAGCACATAGAAGGAGGGGAACACCATATGGGTTTTGGAAGGCAGATTTTGCTGGACTGGTTTTGTTTATACCATGTCCCATTTGAAGCCCCCTGTTGCACCCCTAGAATAGAAATTTCAAAAAAGTGACTCCATCTAAGAAAGTACACCCCTCAAGGTATTCAAAACTGGGTTTACAAACTTTGTTAACCCTTTAGGTGTTCCACAAGAGTTAATGGCAGATGGAGAAACAATTTAGAAATTTCTATTTTTTGGAAAATTTTCCAATATAATCAATTTTTTCCAGGAGTAAAACAAGGGTTAACTGCCAAACAACACTCAAAATGGGTTGCCCTGATTCTGTAGTTTGCAAAAACACCCCATATGTGGTCGTAAACTACTGTTTGGCCGAACGGTAGCACATAGAAGGAGGGGAACACCATATGGGTTTTGGAAGGCAGATTTTGCAGGACTGGTTTTGTTTATACCATGTCCCATTTGAAGCCCCCTGTTGCACCCCTAGAATAGAAATTTCAAAAAAGTGACTCCATCTAAGAAAGTACACCCCTCAAGGTATTCAAAACTGGGTTTACAAACTTTGTTAACCCTTTAGGTGTTCCACAAGAGTTAATGGCAGATGGAGACACAATTTAAAAATTTCAATTTTTTTGAAAATTTTCCAATATAATCAATTTTTTCCAGGAGTAAAACAAGGGTTAACTGCCAATCAACACTCAAAATGGGTTGCCCTGATTCTGTAGTTTGCAAAAACACCCCATATGTGGTCGTAAACTACTGTTTGGCCGAACGGTAGCACATAGAAGGAGGGGAACACCATATGAGTTTTGGAAGGCAGATTTTGCAGGACTGGTTTTGTTTATACCATGTCCCATTTGAAGCCCCCTGTTGCACCCCTAGAATAGAAATTTCAAAAAAGTGACTCCATCTAAGAAAGTACACCCCTCAAGGTATTCAAAACCGGGTTTACAAACTTTGTTAACCCTTTAGCTGTTCCACAAGAGTTAATGGCAGATGGAGAAACAATTTAGAAATTTCTATTTTTTGGAAAATTTTCCAATATAATCAGTTTTTTCCAGGAGTAAAACAAGGGTTAACTGCCAAACAAAACTCAAAATGGGTTGCCCTGATTCTGTAGTTTGCAAAAACACCCCAAATGTGGTCGTAAACTACTGTTTGGCTAAACGGCAGGACATAGAAGAAGGGGAACGCCATACGATTTTTGGAAGGCAGATTTTGCTGGACTGGTTTATTTACACCATGTACCCTTTCAAGCCCCCTGATGCACCCCTAGAGTAGAAACTCCATAAAAGTGACCCCATCTAGGAAACTACGGGATAAGGTGGTTGTTGTTTTGGGACAATTTTTGGGGTAAATTAGATTTTTGGTTGCTCTATATTACTCTTTTTTGAGGCAATGTAACAAAAAAATTTAATTCTAAAATTGTTTCTACATTCGCTATTTAGTTTTGTGGAACACCTAAAGGGTTAACATAGTTTGTAAAGTAATTTTTGAATACCTTGAGGGGTGTAGTTTCTTAGATGGGGTCACTTTTTTGGAGTTTCTAGTCTAGGCTACATCAGGGGGGGCTTCTAATGGGACATGGTGTAAAAAAAAAAAACTGTCCATCAAAATCTGCCTTCCAGAAACCGTATGGAGTTCCCTTCGTTCTATGCCCTGCCGTGCGGCTATATAGCCATTTACGACCACATATGGGGTGTTTCTGCAAACTACAGAATTGGGGCAATAAATGTTTAGTTTTGTTTGGCTGTTAACCCTTGCTTTATTACCGGCAAAATGGATTTAAATTAAATTTTGCCCAAAAATAGGTGTTTTGGCACCGTTTTTAATTTATATTTTTAACACCGTTCATCCGAGGCGTTTGGTAAAAAGTTATTTTTATAGCGACGACTTTTACGCACGCGACGATGCCCAATATGTATGGCTCTCAGACTTTGGAGACACTAAGCAGGCATCCTAAAACTGCGGCCCTCCAGATGTTGTAAAACTACAATTCCCACCATGCCCTGATGATGGCTGTAGGTTGTCTGGGCATGCTGGGAGTTATAGTTTTACAACATCTGGAGGGCCGCAGTTTGAGGATGCCTGCACTAAAACTAATATTTTTTGGGGAAAGAAAAATTGTTTTCGTGTCTCCAAAGTCTGAGAGCCATAGTGTTTTATGTTCTCTAGTGAACTGTTGGGGATTATAAAAATTTAGTACTCCATGGAAGTGTGATACTCCCTGAAGCAATCGATAATGCAGAGGCCCGGATGATCGGGGCACGTGTCACATTGAGTTGTGGTGTCCTTCCGTATCCCCCTCTTGTGACACACTCTGCACTTTTTTGGGTTCGTCCCTTCTTTCCAGTATGGGGGACCACACCTGGAAAGTGTTGGCCAGGGACGATCCGGGCGCCTCCAGTTCCCGAGGTACTCCGGCCTGCTCTTTCCCGGTCCGAAAAGATCAGGTCTTTGAGGACTGCCTCATAGAATTGGAGGAATGTCCCTGTGCTGCCAGCGCTTCGGGATAGTACAAAAGAGTTGTACATGGCAACCTGCACCATGTAGACCGCAACTTTTTTGTACCATGCCCGGGTTTTGCGCATGGCGTTATATGGCGTGAGGACTTGATCAGAGAGATCAACTCCTCCCATATACCGATTGTAGTCGACGATACAATCGGGCTTGAGGACCGTTGCCGCGGTACCTCGCACAGGGACTGGGGTGGTGCTGTTACCGTGGATTGTGGACAGCATAAGGACATCCCTCTTGTCCTTATACCTGACCAGCAACAGGTTTCCACTGGTAAGTGCACGGGTCTCACCCCTGGGGATAGGTACCTGGAGGGGGTAGGCAGGGAGGCCGCGTTGATTTTTCCGCACGGTCCCACAAGCGAACGTGGATCTGGCGGCAAGGGACCTGAACAAGGGAATGCTGGTATAAAAGTTGTCCACGTACAAGTGGTAACCCTTATCCAGCAGTGGGTACATAAGGTCCCACACGAGTTTCCCGGTAACACCCAGAGTGGGGGGACATTCTGGTGGTTGAATCCGGGAATCTCGCCCCTCGTACACACGAAATTTGTAAGTGTACCCTGAGGTACTCTCACAAATTTTGTATAGCTTCACGCCATACCTCGCCCGCTTTGTGGGAATGTATTGGCGGAAACTGAGTCTCCCCTTGAACGCAACGAGAGACTCATCAACCGCGACCTCCCTTCCAGGTACGTAGGCCTGCTGAAATGTGGCCCCAAAGTGATCGATGACCGGCCGTATCTTGTACAGCCGGTCATAGGCAGGATCACCTCGGGGTGGACATGCTGCATTATCGGAATAATGCAGACATTTCCGGATGGCCTCAAACCGGTGACGTGTCATGACCATACTGTACAGTGGGGTCTGGTACAGGACGTCCCCACTCCAGTATTGCCTGACACTGGGTTTTTGGACTAGACCCATATGCAGCACGAGGCCCCAAAATGTCCTCATCTCGGCTGCACTGACCGGCGTCCAGCCACCGGGTCTAGCCAAAACTGAGCCTGGGTTTTGAGCGACGAACTGTTGGGCGTACAGATTCGTCTGCTCCACCATCAAATTCACCAGTGGGTTACTGAAAAAAAAACTAAAAAAGTCTATTTCAGTAAACCCCACTGTGGGAATCTGGATTCCAGGATTGCCAGCGAAATCCGGAATCTCAGGCTCAAAGTCCACTGGGGGACACCAGCTAAGTTCATCGGCAGGGGGCTCCGGTGAACTTATTTGGTGGGCCGGGAAACCAGTACGAACCCCAGGGCGGCTCGTACTAGGGTGGGCCACAGGATCCCTAGCATGTGTGGCCCCTGGCTCCGCCTGGCGGCGTCTCCGCTGCCTTGGTGGCTCATCGTCATCCGATGATGATGAGGAGGATGCGGATGACAAAAGGAACGTGGGGTCATCCTCATCCTCACTGGGGCTCTCAGAGTCGGAGGCAATCTGGGCATATGCCTCCTCGGCCGAGAACACCCGGCGGGCCATGGGTGTGTGTGTGTGCGTGTGTATGTGCGTGCGTGTAAACCTTTATTCTATGTGCGTGTGTGTGGGGGCACGGGTGTTCACGTACTAAAAAGTCCAGGCAAAAAAAATGGGCAAGTGTTAGGAAAAAAAAAAAAAAAAAAAAAAGTTCAAACTTGCTGATCAGCGGTTCAACGCTGATCAGCGGTCGGTGGGGTGGTGGGGCGGGCGATGCGCTAACAGTGGACGGACGCTAAAAAGTGCCGGCCAGTCAGCGCACGCAGAAAAAAAAAAAAAGTGGTGGTGGGGGAAGGGTCTGGTGGTGGGGGGAGGGGGTTGGTGGGTGGGGGGGGGGCTGGTGGTGGGGGGGATGCGGGGGGGGCAAATGGCAGGGGGGGTCTGGGGTCTGAAAGTTGAAAAAAAAAAGTTTGGAATAAATGTTCTTTTTTTTTTTTTTTTTTTTCTAACTTTTCCTTCTATCCCTGCCTAAAGGTGCCTCTCCCTCACTGACCCTAACCTACCTGGGTGGCGATGGGTGCAGGAGGGTGATGGATGCCGATTTAGGGGGACACAGGAGCTGGTGCTGGACGATGCTGCACGGTCAGGGTGCTGGACAGGAAGAGGAGGGGAGAGAGGAGCGCAGGAAGTTTGAATCTCGCGCCTCTCTCCCCTGCACCAATCAGCACCCTGGACAGCGGCGTTCAGCACCAGGGCCAGCTCCGCCTCTGCAAATCCTCGGACTGCGATTGGTGGTGTAAAATTACGCCACCGATCGCAGTCTTTTTCCGGTTCATCGGGTCACAGGACACCCGAATGGACCGGAAACGCAGAAAACCGCAGGTCTGAATTGACCTGCGGTTTTCTGCGATCGCCGATACGGGGGGGTCCAATGACCCCCCCCTGCGTTGTTACGGGATGCCGGCTGAATGATTTCAGCCGAAATCCCGTTTCGATTAACCCCCGCGGCGCCGGAATTCAGATTTTAAGTCAGGACGTACCGGTACGTCCTCGGTCCTTAAGGACTCGGGAAATAGGGCGTACCGGTACGTCCTCGGTCCTTAAGGGGTTAAGGACCAGTTCAGGTCTGAAGTCACTTTGTGCGGCCTACATAGTGGATACCCCCATAAATGACCCCTCAAGTTACTTAAACCGATTTTACAAACTTTGTTAACCCTTTAGGCGTTCCACAAGAATTAAAGGAAAATGGAGATCAAATTTTTAAATTTCACTTTTTTGGCAGATTTTCATTTTAATCCAATTTTTTATTTAACACATCGATGGTTAACAGCCAAATACAACTCAATATTTATTACCCAGATTCTGCAATTTATAGAAACACCTCACATGTGGTCATAAGCTGCTGTATGGGCACACGACAGGATGCAGAAGAAAAGAAGTGCCACATGGTTTTTAGATGCCATGTCCCATTTGAAGCCCCCCTGATGCACCCTTACAGTAGAAACTCCCAAGAAGTGACTCCATTTTGGAAACTAGGGGATAAGGTGACAGTTTTATTGGTACTATTTTTGGGTACATATGATTTTTTGATCATTCATTTTAACACTTTATGGGGCAAGGTGACCCAAAAATTTGTTGTTCTAGCACAGTTTTTATTTATTTATTTTTACAGCATTCACCTGAGAGGTTCGGTCAAGTGACATTTTTATAGAGCAGATTGTTACAGACGTGGCGATACATAATATGTATACTTTTCTTATTTATTTAAGTTTTACACAATAATAGCATTTTTGTCAGCAATTTTCTTATGTAGGGGCTAATTTTTTCCGGTATGAGGTGACGGTTTTATTGGTACCATTTTGTGGGACATACGTCTTTTTGATTACTTGGTGTTGCTTTTTGTGATATAAGGTGACAAAAATGCCTTTTTTTGACACATTTTTTTTTTTTTACATTTTTCACCCGAGGGGTTAGGTTATGTGATATTTTTATAGAGCTAGTTGCTATGGACGTGGCAATACCTAATATGTATACTTTTTTTTATTTATTTCACTTTAACACAATAATAGCATTTTTTAAACCGAAAAAAATTATGTTTTAGTGTCTTCATGTTCTGAGAGCTATAGTTTTTTTTATTTTTTTAGAGATTTTATTATGTAGGGGCTCATTTTTTGTGGGATGAGGTGACGGCTTTATTGGTACCATTTTGTGGGACATACACCTTTTTGATCACTTGGTGTTGCACTTTTTGTGATGTAAGGTGAAAAAAATAGCTTTTTTTTTACACCGTTTTTTTATGGTGTTTATCGGATTGGGTCGATCATGTGATATATTTATAGAGCCAACCATCATGAACGCGGCAATACCAAATATGTCTATTTTATTTATTTATTTCCATTAAATTTTTTTATTTTATTCCTTACTTGGGGACTTTTTATTTTTTACATATGAAACCTTTTTTTTATTTTATTTTTTTAACACTTCATTTTTTTATTTTTTATTTGTTATTTTACACTTTGGTCCCCCATAAGGTCATACAAGACCTCTGGGGGACATTTAACTTCACTTATTTTTTTTTCCACTGTTGAGTTCTCCTGTAACTGGGGCTGACACCCCAGAGAGGCTGTACAGTGCAATACAGTGCTGTAGAGCCTCAGTGCAGGGCTGATCGAGGTCTCTGTGTATACAGCGATCTAGAAGGCAGAGACACCTCGGAACTGTCCCTGCCTTCTCTGAGGCTGGGTTCAGACCTGAGCGTTTTACAACGCGTTCCTTGCGCTGTAAAACGCTAAACAGGCAAGAACCAATGATTCCCTATGGGAATGGTTCTCACCTGAGCGTTTTACAGCGCGTGCGATCGCGCTGTAAAACGCCCGATGTCCCAAGAAGTACACAAGCTTCTTTGGGGCATCTTGTCACACGTTCCCGTACATAGACTTCAGCGGGAACGCTGCGACAATGGGCGTTCGCTTGTCTCTGTATTGCAAACGCCCGTACAATCGCGCATACAGAGCGTATGTTCAAGTACGCTCAGGTCTGAACCCAGCGTAAGGGTTGCCCTGCTGTCACTGACAGTGGGCATCCCGATCAGCAGCTGCACAATTAGCCTGCAGCTGCGATCTCTGAATGGACGTTTTGAAACGTCCATTCAGAGATAGAGAACCACCTCCCCGACATTTATATTCTATGGGCGGACGAGAGGTGGTTAAGGCCTGTTTCATACTGCCATTCTGAGTTATGGCGAGCTGTTTGGGCAGGGAACATCCTGTTGAAGCTCTCTGGATCTGGCATTGCAGATTGTTACTAGAATGCACGCTGGTCCAATTGACTATAATGGGGTCTGGCAATGATTCAGCCACTATAAGGCAAAAATGCAGCAATTTGGCAGGACAAAAACCACTGCATGCAGTAGTACAAAGTAGTAAAAAGAATGGAATACAGCGCATTGGGTATAAAGAATTATATAAGGAACACATATATAACATAGTTCTACAAAACTGGAAAACATAAATGTTGATTGAGCATTGTGTTGAATTCTGAGAGCTGTTTACATATATTCAATGCAATGAGATCATTTCAAAGCGAAAATCAAATGTTCAGCTGGCAGCTCTGAGCTTTTACAGAGCTGACTCTACAGGAGTGAGCTGGAGAAATGTGTTCCCTTATTTTGCACATCATTTTCTAAAACATTTTCATTTTCAATGTTCTATTAATATTTTATATAATTAATAATTAAAAAAGTGAAACTGCTCAACTGAAGTCAAGAACTTTGCAAAAAAAACATAACTAAGAGCCATGGAGTTCTGTAGCTCTGTATATACATCAGTGACAACAGTGGCATCTCCAGGCTATAGGAATCTACTACACATTGAAAAAGCAAATATGAAACGTGCTTTAATTCTTGGTAGCTTATTTCTTTTATTTCAGAAAATGGAAATGATTTGTGAACCATGCAGAAAATCTATGTTTACATCTTATAATAATAAAAAAAGTTATGAAACTGATATTTAAAGTAACTCTCCAGTCTGGTGTAAAAAAAATAAAAATAAAAATAATAAAAAATAAAAATAAAAAATATTATATATATATATATATATATATATATATATATATATATATATATATATATTATTGTAGAAAGGAACAAGGGGCCATCATTGATGGTCGGTACGTGTCATTGAGGTTCCTGGCCTCGGTGAGGCAAGAGACTTTTTTTTTCCTGAAGTGTCATTATTATAGGTTGCAGTCTGACACTTCAGCTGTTTAGTATGGCTGTAAAGCTGATCCGGGACGGCTCTTACTGGGAGTAGCCAAAGTGCTGGGTGGGTGGCTACTCCCCACATTTCAGCCCAAGTCTTGGCAGGCTTATAAAAGCAGTCAGCACTATCAGGTGGTGACGATTTACCTCCACCTGACAGTGAAGCTGTGAAGTCCTCTAGGCTGAAGACTGCAAACAGGCATGCAGGACACCTGGAAGCCTGCCAGTTAACTATTCTGTGGCTGAACTTTTCAGGTGTGAACAGACACTTAGGATTCAAGGTAAACATTCTTTTATTTTTGCTGTGTGTGTACAAGCACCAAGACTGTTATGTTTTGCTGAGTGTGAATAAAACACTGAAGTTTGATTTACAACCTAGGTCCTTGCCTCTATACTGCGTTCGCTAACCTGTCGACCAGAGCAAAAGGCCCACAATTGGTGGCTTGGATTGGGCACACAAAGTAAGGCTGGCCTGAGGGTCAAAAAGTTTTTTTTTTTTTTTTCCGGGCATGGGTGTACGTCCTATATCAAGCCGGCAAGGTTACGACCCGTGTCTCCTGATGGAGGCGGTCGTAAAAGTCCTCATGGAGGCTAACTTGCAGCAGTGGGAGGCTAACAAGCAGAAGCAGGAAACCAACCAGCTACTATTATAGCATGTAATGGCGTTACAAGCGGCAGGAGCATCCCAGAATGTCCACGATGCCCGGAAAGCTGTCCGTGCGGCGATCCCTAAGATGACCCCCTCGGATGACGTTGAGACCTATCTGGCAGTATTCAAAAAGGTGACCATGAGGGAGAAGTTACCCCAAGACCAATCAGCTGAGGTCGTTGCTCCTTTCCTGGCGTCTGGACCCCAGCAGGTGTTTTTTGACTTACTATATGGTCAAGCAGCCGACTACCTGACCGTAAAGGGTGAGTTTCTGGCCAGACTGGGGGAGAATGTATTGGTCCAGTCCCAGCGGGTGCATCATTGGGAATTTAACCCAGCTGAACCCGCCATACCACAGTATTATGATCTGCTACACCGGTTGCAAAAATGGCTGTAGCCTGACGTACTGAGTCCCACTGCTATGCTGGACCGTCTGTTGGCTGATGTGTGCTGGAGGGCTTTGCCATACCCTCTCCAGCACTGAATTGGCCAGGTGTCTCCTGGTAATGCCCTAGAGATGGTCGACCTGGTGGAGTGCTATGAAGCCACCACAAATCTACAAGGGGGGTCTGTTGGGAGGGGGCCAGTTAAACCCTGGAAATCTCTACCCTCGGCCAGCTGGCTGGTGCCAATGTCAAGAGCCTGGCCACATAAGGGCCGACTGTCCCCATTGGGGGGAACCCATTGACACTAACTATGGCTACTGGCCTTCGATGTATGTCAGGAGGCCGTGTGAAAACGGTACCCCCAAAACAATAAACAATAGTCACCTGTGCCAGGTTCAAGTGGGAGATACCTTGGCGGTGGCGCTGCTGGACTCAGGGAGCCTGTTGTCCTTGGTAAGAGCTGCCCTGGTGTGGCCCGCCGAGTATACTGGCCTAAAAGTCAGCCTCGTGTGCATCCATGGAGACTTAAAGGACTATCCCACCGCCCTTGTAGTTTAACTCATGAGGCGGCTGTTGCCACAAAGTTACATTATGAACTAATAATTTTAAGAGACTTCCCTGGTCTCCAGCCACTGTGGCCTGAGGTGAGAGCCACCGATACCCATGGGGCAGGAGCAACCACAATAGAATGGCCTTGCTCAGGGGGGAAACTGGAACCCTGAGAACCTGAGACCAAAGGGACAGCAGTAGGGGTGGCCGCCACTGCGGAGGAAGGGGGGGGGAGCCAACCCCACTGAATGTAATGGTCGGAGATGTGGAGGATTTGCCGCTGGGTCCGCAATTGGCAGACCTCAACTTCTCTGGAGACAATTTTGGTACAGCACAGCACCAGGACCCGACACTATCTTGGGCCTGGGAAAATGTGGTAGTAGTTGAGGATGAGCCGCAACAACCGGGGGCCAAGTCCATGTTCCCCCGTTTTGTGGTTCAAAAAGAGATGCTGTATTGGGAAAATCAACTACGGAGTGACCATATTGAACAGTTGGTAGTGCCCAAGGTGTATTGCAAGCTCGTGTTGGAGTTAGCCCACCAACATGTTCTTGGGGGACACCTGGGCCAGCAGAAAATGCAGGACCAGATTCTACAGTGGTTTTACCGGCCGAGTCCTCTTGTGACTGGAATCTGTTTTGTTAAACCGCTGTTTGATCTTAGCCACCGTGGTGCAGCTTCAGTGTGTTGTCAATCTTCTTAGAGCCTAGGCCATCTCTATGTAGAGCAACAATTCTTTTTTAAGCTCCTCCAAGAGTTCATTGCCATGAGGTGCCATGTTGAGCTTTCTGTGACCAATATGAGAGATTATGGTACATCAAATTTAACACACTTGCTCCACATTAACACCTGAGATCTTGTAACAGTTATGAGTCACATGACACCAGGGAGGGAAAATGGCTAATTGGGCACAATTTGGCCATTTTCACTTAGGGGTGTACTCACTTTTGTTGCCAGCGCTTTAGACATTAATGGCTGTATGTTGAGTTATTTTAAAGGCACACCAAATTTACACTGTTATGCAAACTGTACACTGACTAGTCAAAGTTTCAGATCTTCAGTGCTGTCTAATGAAAAAATATAATACAAAATTTACAAAAATGTTAGAGGTGTACTCACTTTTGTGAGATACTGTATCTCTATTGGACAGCTGGAAATTACCTAACATTGTACTTGGCTTTTTTTGTCAGTCTGATTAAATAGAATGGCAACATGCATGCTCAACCAGCACTCCATTTTAACGATTATTGTTGGTTAATCCACAAGGTTTGGAATCCATCTCTGTCTGCTTGAGGACAGTAAATGCAGATTAAAATAAAATAGATTTTCCAGGATTACTCTGGATGTTTAACAGATATGATCATGTACAGTGATAGACGAATATTGCAACGGGCCCCATTCACTAAACTGGCAGGCGAACCTGAAAAACCTTCAGGTCATATTTTCAGCCACTAAATACTTACTAGAAGTGCACAAATAGTCCCAAAACATGGACAGTGACATACCAGAGGGGCATCCATGGCAAAAAATCCCATTAAAAATATGTATTTTAATCAGGGGCCATTTTTATACGTCTTAAAGGGAAACTCTCAAAAATGTGCCCTGCTGCAGCCTAGAAAAATTGTATTTTAGGCCACGGGAGTACGGGCCCCAAAAATTAGGCATTCACCTGACACAAAAGAACAAGTGATTATGTGGCTGGAGGTACATTAGGCGGTCAGTGCATAACAATTTTACTGTGGGCCAGTGGAGTACAGGCCCCAAAAATTATGCATTCACCTGACACAAAAGAACAAGTGATTATGTGGCTGAAGGTATATTTATTAGGCGGTCAGTGGATAACAATTTTACTGCAGGCCAGTGGGCTACAGGTCCCAAACATTAGGATTTCACCGGACAGAAAAGAACAAGTGAATATATGGCTGGAGGTATATTAGTGGGAGGTCAGTGGATAACAATTTTACGTAAGGCCAGTGGAGTACAGGCCCCAAAAATTATACATTCACCTGACACAAAAAGAACACGTGATTATGTGGCTGAAGGTATATTAGGCAGTCAGTGGATAACAATTTTACTACAGGCCAGTGGACTACAGGTCCCAAACATTAGGCATTCACCGGACAGAAAATAACAAGTGATTATGCGGCTGGAGGTGCATTAGGCTGTCACTGGATAAAAATATTACTGTAGGCCACTGGAGTAGAGGCCCCAAAAATTAGGCATTCCCCTGACAGAAAAGGCCTTTTATGCCGCTGTATATACATAGGACTATTCTTTGTTCTGTGTGGTGGCGGATATATGAGGGCTGGCATGAGGAAATTCAATTACACGTGGTCGTAATAGGTGTTGAATTCCTCCAAGATCCATGCCTCATTTTTAGAAATATGAGGTAGTCAACACTGTCGTGAGCTAGGCGAGTGCGCTTATCAGTCACGATCCCCCTTGCTGTGCTGAACATCCTTTCGGACAGGACACTCAAAGAGGGGGCAAGCCAAGAGTTCCATGGCAAATTGTGCCAGCTCTGGCCACAGGTCAAGCCTGTACACCTGGTAGTCAAGGTATTCCTCACTTCTCAGAGCGTCCACATCGGCCGTTAAATCGATGTTGTCGGACACCTGTCGGTCTAGGCAACCCCTGAGGCTAGATCTAGAGGGGCCTCTCAATGGGTTCGCTTCAAGAAATATCTCATATCCGAAGTGACCAACACATCTTCAAACCGCCCTCTTCTTGCAGGCACGGTAGGATTGGTGCAATAAAATGAAATAAAATGAGTCACTAGGTTTCAACGGTACTTGTGCTGCTGGTCTCCCGAAATGAAGTGGGTTCTTCACAAATGCAAAGTGGCTGTGGGTAGGAGGCCGAGGGGGACATTCTCCTGAGCGATGAGCAGGAGCCAGGGCGCTACACTGCTTCCAATTTAGTGCAAATGGGGGCCTTCGTGCTCCAGTGTTTGAAGAGGGACCCCCATATAAAAAGCGGACGCTGGCAGAGAAATTTCCACCCACAGCGAATCAGGTGAGGGTACCAATCCTACCGTGTTAATGTAGTGGGACCGCGCACTTTGGAGAAATCCCTGGAGCAATTAGATTAGTAATGCAATCATCAGGTGTGCCATGTGGGGGGAAGGGGGTTAAATAGCCGCCTACCCTAGGCATGGTAGATTCTCGCCCCTGACGAAGCTTTATGTGAAACCCGGGTCGGGCTGTGCGGAAAGAATACTATCATATTGATATGCTGAATAACCTTCTTACTTCTGTGAGTATAATAAAACAGAAAGTGTTTACTGTGCCGGAGGTACTCTCACTATTGTGTGATTTATGACATCTTGCAGAAAAGCCTTTAACGATCCAGCATAGATTTGTTGAGCTTCAATCTGGGTTGAAGCACACCACTATCCAACTAAAGGGTGTCTGTCTTGAGCCAGAGAAAGTGATTACCTGCATTCCTGGAAAAACGCCTTGTGTGAACAAGGAGCAGCGCGGTCCCACTACATTAACACGGTAGGATTGGTACCCTCACCTGATTCGCTGTGGGTGGAAATTTCTCTGCCAGCGTCTACTTTTTTTATGGGGGTCCCTCTTCAATGCTCATCGCTCATCGCTCAGGAGAATGTCCCCCTCGGCCTCCTACCCACAGCCACGGACAACACCAGGAATCCCTGGAAAGTTTAAAGTCCCTATCAAAGCCTGCTCTTCCTAGTCCTCCCCCCCAGCCACCATCCTCCTCTGACTCCTCTTCAGACTCCTGATGACTTGTCTCAGATGGAGTATCCTCCTTGGGAATTCATTCGGCATTGCGACTTCCTCATCTTCCAGCTCCTGCTCCTCGATGGCTTGATCAATGACATGACGCAATGCAGGCTACAGAAAGAAGGCATAAGGTACGATGTCACTGATGGTGCCCTTGCTGCGACTGACGAGTTTGGTGATCTCATCAAATGGCCGCAGAAGTCTGCATGCGTTGCGCATGAGCAGCCACTGGCGCGGTGAAAAAAAAACAAGCTCCCCAGATAGGGTAGTCATTAACTGCACTTTGCTGCTAGAGCAGCCTATCAAGCATATACAAGGTGGAGTTCCAGCGCGTAGGGCAGTCACAAATCAGACGTCTGACAGACAGGTGGTGTCGCCGCTGAACGTCAGTAAGGCGAGTCATGGCCGTGTAAGATCTTCTAAAATGCCATGAGAATTTCCTAGCCTGTCGCCAGACGTCGTGGACCCCGGGGTATTTGGCAACGAATCGCTGCACAACTAAGTTCAGGACGTGTGCCATGAACAGCACATGTGTCATTTTGCCCTTTTTCAGTGCACTCAGCAGATAGGCCCCGTTGTCGCACACCACTTTAAAAACTGTCAGTGGGTTAGCCAAACTGTGACCGCAGAGCTGAAAGCAGTGCAGGACCGGTGTGGCTCTTTGCTTCCAGGCACAACTTCCACAGCACAGCATGGCAACGTCTTACCTGGTACGTCGAATAGATTCAGGCGAGCTTGAGGGGTGCAGCGGAAGAGGCGGTAGCAGTGGAAAAGGAGGAGTCAGCCAAGGAGGAGATGTAGGATGGAGTAGGAGGAGGAGTAGAAGAGGCAGGCCTGCATGCAATTCGTGGTGGTAACACCAAATCCACACTGGTGCCACGGGTTACATGCTTGACGGTCATCAGAAGGTTCATCCACTGGGCAGTAACAGTTATGTACCTTGCTCTGCCCGTGTTTGCTAGACCACGTATCTGTGGTCAGATGTATCTTGACACCGAAACTGTGTGCCAGAGATATTTTCAGCTCACAGAAAATAAGGATAAATAAAGCAGAGGAGAAAATCCAGAAAAAATCCCAGGAAGGAAATACCCCTAAAATGTTACTTTTACTACATATGTATAAGCAGCGCATCCAGCCCCCCCCCCCCCCTTCCTTTTCTACAGATACGTATAAGATTTGAACACAAAACCCCCAAAATCAATTGTAAATAATTAATCTAAAATCATTGAAACGTGCCCAAGCTAGAATACAACTGGTGCATGTATATATCAACAGAAAAGTGGAACAACCAGACAGCACTATCAGGGTAAAGTATATTTAAACCAAAGCGAGGCAACAGCATTAGCTGTGATCCATAACTCACAGTTACTTGATACCAAATGCTATGATCAGCAGGTCTTCTGGAGTAACAGGCAGGATGAGGTGGTAGGGAAGATCATCTGTCCCTAAGGTAACCCTACCACTCGCCCGGCCTAAGTGTGGAGCAGCCACCCAAAGGGGGTATCCCACCTATAGGTAGCTGACACCTGTAATACCCTGGTTATCCCTCCTACAAACTTCACTTCCCGACGTGTTTCCCCAGGTGGCGGTATCCACGTGGTTCGTCAAGGGAATCAGGAAGCAGCAAAGGATGATATCCAATGCTGCTCACACATATCCATTAGCTTGAGATCTAAAGCACATTACATTGTGGGCACCTAGATAGAGAGAGCGCCTCAATTGCCGCTGAACGTGGCCATATAGCTATGGGATGCCCTTCTGGGAGAAATATTTCCTTCCGGGGACTTTCCATTGCGGGGTGCCAATGACCACAATGACCGCAGTGCGCATGCCCCGGCCAAGCAATGGATAGCGCAGGCACAGGATCTCGCTGCAGAGAAGGAGGACGCAAAGGAAGAGAGGGGCGGGCAGAGGAAGAGGCTGGGGCGGGGATATGGCGAAAAGAGGCAGAACAGCCTGGGCTCCAACGTGGTGAACCCCTCCCTGGGCACTTGCGAGCCCTTGAATAAAAGTCAGTTTTTGCCTTGGGGGACCTTCACAAGCAAACATCAAAGGTACCATTAGAATCATAGACTGCTATGCTAGAGCGCTATGTAAGCGGTCTATAAGGTCACAATCTGGTGACAGACTCCCTTTAATCAATATTTTGTAGAAGCAGGTATATCCCACTCCTCAATCAGTATTTTGTGGAAACAGGTATATAGAACACCTGAATCAATATTTGGTGGAAGCAGGTATATCGTACCCCTCAATCAGTATTTTGTGGAAGCAGGTATATCAAGCCCCTTAATCAGTATTTTGTGGAAACAGGTATATCGCACCCCTCAATCAGTATTTTGTTGAAGCATAGAAGCCCATAATCAATATTTTGTAGAAGCAGGTATATCCCACCCCTCAATCAGTATTTTGTGGAAACAGGTATATAGAACCCCTGAATCAATACTTGGCGGAAGCAGGTATATCATACCCCTCAATCAGTATTTTGTGAAAGCTGGTATATCAAACCCTTTAATCAGTATTTTGTGGAAGCAGGTATATCGCACCCATCAATCAGTTATTGGGGGGGAACAGGTATATCACACTATTGCAAATAATTGTTCCAATAATGCTTGTTCCTCTATATAGCTGTGGTATCACAGCAGACCTGCACACAACTGTTGCACAATACAAATGCACTATAATATACTTTTTATGTTAGAAAGTACACTCACCTAAAGAATTATTAGGAACACCATACTAATACGGTGTTGGACCCCCTTTTGCCTTCAGAACTGCCTTAATTCTACATGGCATTGATTCAACACGGTGCTGATAGCATTCTTTAGAAATGTTGGCCCATATTGATAGGATAGCATCTTGCAGTTGATGGAGATTTGAGGGATGCACATCCAAAGCACGAAGCTCCCGTTCCACCACATCCCAAAGATGCTCTATTGGGTTGAGATCTGGTGACTGTGGGGGCCATTTTAGTACAGTGAACTCATTGTCATGTTCAAGAAACCAATTTGAAATGATTCGAGCTTTGTGACATGGTGCATTATCCTGCTGGAAGTAGCCATCAGAGGGTAGGTACATGATGGTCATGAAGGGATGGACATGGTCAGAAACAATGCTCAGGTAGCCCGTAGCATTTAAACGATGGCCAATTGGCACTAAGGGGCCTAAAGTGTGCCCAGAAAACATCCTCACACCATTACACCACCAGCCTGCACAGTGGTAACAAGGCATGATGGCTACATGTTCTCATTCTGTTTACGCCACATTCGGGATCTACCATTTGAATGTCTCAACATAAATCGAGACTCATCAGACCAGGCAACATTTTTCCAGTCTTCAACAGTCCAATTTTGGTGAGCTTGTGCAAATTGTAGCCTCTTTTTGCTATTTGTAGTGGAGATGAGTGGTACCCAGTGGGGTCTTCTGCTGTTGTAGCCCACCTTTCTTTCCCATTCTGACATTCAGTTTGGAGTTCAGGAGATTGTCTTGACCAGGACCACAACCCTACATGCATTGAATCAACTGCCATGTGATTGGTTGACTAGATAATCACATTAATGTAGACTAGATAATCACACCTATCGATAGCACACCTATACCAGTCCTTAAAAGGACTTTTGTGTCTCTAACAGTCTGTCCCTGCTCCACAAAGCAACCTCTCCCTACACAGAATGTAAAATGGCTGCCAGATCGGGTTATGTTATAGGGTGGGGGGGTGTCCATGTGCTGAAACATCTCACTTGGCTGTCCTGTCCCATCTGATGGATGTGTTATGGTTCAAAGTTTGGCGCAATGCAAAATAATATGGAAACATCGCCATATGCTCACATGTTCGGCGAATCGCAAACAATCAAAGTTCGCCGCGAAAAGACCGCCGGGCGAACCGCAAGGCCATCTCTAATGACAGTTTTCCAGAAGTATAATTTCTGAAATTATATGGGTAGGGGGAAGGGGGCTGATGGTAAGTATATATATTTTTTATTTATATGATAATTTAGGTTTTATTTACACATGTCATAACTGGAAATATTGTCCTGGCTACCATTGGTGCAAAATGTCCAAACATCCCAGGCTGCAAAAAAGTTAAAGGGATTGTCCTGCCATTTATATTGATGATCTATCGTCAGAATATGTCATCAATATCTGATCAGTGGGGGTCCGACTCCAAAAATCCCCAACGAACAGCTGTTTGACAAGGAGACAAGTTTGACAAGTGCATCATCTCCTCTGGAACAGTGGCGTAGTGTAATCACAAGCACTCACTCCACTGTACCGACGAAACTTCTGAGACGATTGGCAGTGTAGTGAACAGAAGCAGTGATCACATGGAACGCCACCTCCTGTTTAAACAGCTGATCGGTCATTAATATAAATGGCAGGACAGCCCCTTTAATGCAATCTGTAGATGTTATCAATCTGACTAGGGTTGTGGCAGCCAAAATATCCAGTTGATCAGCATGCGTCCTTTACAGACAGCACGGGTGTGAGTGAAATCAGCCATTTGGACCATGCATTAATGGGTCCTTCATTCAATCATCATCAATGTTTCTTGTGGGAATGCTGACTGGCTGAAGTAAAAAAGTGTACAGATTAGTGGAACTGTTACAGTGTCCAGAGTAAAGTATAGCACACATATAGTTGGATACCGTAGCAGGTCTGCTGCATCGAGGGATACAATACAGTACCAGTCTCGAGTCATGATGAGTTTCAGTACAGTATGATCTGCCTATGAAAATGTCCTCCATTAAAATATAATCCACAATGCCTCCTAACACTTCCAGACAATGCCCTTCATTATAAAGTCTGCTACAATGCCCCCTAACAGTATAAGACAATGCTCTACATTACAATGTCAATAATAATGTCTCTCGGCAGGGCAGACCACAATGACCCCCGACAGTGCCAGTCTTCATTACAGTGTTAGCCACAGTGGCCTACCCCAACATTGCCAAAAAATGCCCACCTTTAGGGCTCATTCACACAAATGTATTTTTCTTCCGTTCCATTTTTTTGTAGGTCAGTCTGCTGAATCATTAATTTCAGCGGGTCTAGAAAAAAACTGAAAATAACTCTTGTGCATTCTGTATCCGTATATCCACAAGTCCGTTCCACAAAAAAATCATAGCATGTCCTATTCTTGTTTTGCAGGCAAAGACAGACAATGTTACATTGGATCGCAAAAAACGGATTTAACATGGACATCACATGGATGTCATCCTTTTTTTTTTTTTTGATGATCCGCGTTATGTGGACCGCAAAATATATAGGGTCGTGTGCATGAGCCCTTACAGAGTTAACCACAATGACGGACAACAGTTCCAGTCAGTTCTCCAAATCACACATGCCCCCGAACATGGAACCACTTGAAGACTAAGAACAGACAATGAAAGTGCTATCCTTGATTAAAATGAATAACCAGTTTCCAGTCACTCCTCATCACAGCTAAGAGTAAGAACCTGCTTTATCTGTATTATTTTTGTACTCAATTTGCTTCGATCCTCCTTCATTTAAAGGCTACATAACTAATTGACAGTTTCCCATAGAGTTACAATTGTCATTCTGGAACCAATTAATATTGTTTATTGTACATATATCCAAAATGACACAATATAGTGATGACCTATTTCTTTGTTGAATAATTGTTAGTTATCCTTAAAAATTCTAGTTAGTTTAATTTCTTTTTTTGAGTTATAGAACTGCAAGAGAATAAAGAAAATATGTTAGAAAAAAACTATAATGGTAGGGAATAATAGTAGAGCTTTAAGGGCTACATAACTATTAAGAGGTGATAATAATGACAAGTGGTGCTCCTTGACTCTTGTGATTCTAGACTAGAATAGGAAGTGGAAGGTTTTCTTGGTTCATGTTATTTCCACATGTCTGTTTGATGGCTGCAAAGCCACGTGTTTCCAAATGGGTGCCCACACTAATTGTATTTGATGGTCAAAACCTCCAATTCTTTGGTGTGGTGAAAAATACCATACTGGAAGCTGAACTGGCCATAGTTCTGGTTTTCCCTCAGAAGCATTGACACCATAAACACATGAAGCAACGCTAATGAACATACTTTGGAATGAACCAGTGTTCCTCACCAGTTGATCATGTTTTCAAGATTTCTATAATATTGAGCAGGTGATATAATTAATGTCAATGTATTAGGACTTACCACAAGGCAGTGATGGCTAGTCCGCCGTGTTCGCCCGCGAACACATGCAGGCTGCAATCTTAACTCACAAGTCCGGCGATGCACAGGTAAGTCCTTACCTGTGCCTGTGCCAGGAGCCGGTCTGAAACAAATGCGGTCACCGGGAGCAGGAAGTTCCGAGAACAGCCCGATGAAGGCCCCCAGCGGCTATTCTCGGAACTGCCTACTCCCGGTGACCGCATTTGTTTCAGACTGGCTCGCACACAGGCACAGGTAAGAACTTACCAGTGCATCGCCGGACTTGTGAGTTAAGATGGCAGCTCGGGTGTAACCATCAGCCGCAGACCTGCTGCTTAGCTTCTGGAGCGAGGATCTGTGTTTGACCTCGTTCCCAGGGAGGCTTTGCTAGCTGGGAGGCTCACTGCTCTTAGGTCTGCCTTGAGCGCCGAGCTGATAACTCGGTGCTCTACTGGTCGGTCTGTCGGTCATGTGACGCTGGCCACGTCACATGACCCTCACTCCCCACTATAAATACATGCAGCCTGCTGGCCACAGGTTGCCTGTTAATTTAGGTTCCTGGCAGTTGTTGGATACCTGTGTACTTACCTGATCCTGTTCCCTGACGATCCTTTGCCTGCTCCTCCTGTACTGCGCATCCTTCCTGGTATATTGACCTTGGCTTCCACCTGACTATTCTTTGCGGACTCCTTTGATACTTCTCAACTCTCCTGGTATTTATGACCCCGGCTTCTCCTGACCTTTCTTTGCTTATCGCTCTGTACTGCGTTGTCCTCTTGGTTTTGACCCGGTCCGTTCACTATCCGTTATTTGTCTTGTCTGTCCTTCCCGCACGTATCCTAAGTTAGGGACTGCCGTCCAGTTGTCCCCTGTCATCAGGACTCATGAGGCAAGTAGGCAGGGCCAGGGGTGTACATGACTGTGTGTGTGTGTGTACGTGACCGTTACAGATTAACAGGCCCAATAACCACTGTATAATGAATCCTCTGGTGACCCTGACAGACCATGTCTCTAATTTGACGCAGATGGTGCAGGAGCTAGGGAAAAAACTCATTTTTTTTTTAGTTAGGGCAAGGTTCTTCCACTCCTCAGGCCTCCAGTCCGTATTTTGAGCCCCAGATTAAGCTCCCAGAACCCTTTTCTGAAGACCAGAAGAAGTTTCTCTGTTTTAAGGAGAGTTGCAGACTTTACTTCCGTTTGCGCCTCGTGTCCTCTGGCCCCGAGATTCAACGCGTGGGCATTATCATTTCCCGACTACAGGGTGATCCCCAGGACTGGGCGTTCTCTTTTCCTGCTGGCGTCAGTTGTTTAACTTCTGTGGAGGGGTTCTTTCAGGCCCTGGGTACCCTCTATGATGAACCAGACAGGGCTCTAGTAGCCGAGACGGCTCTAAAGGCACTGGTTCAGGGCAATCTACCTGCGGAGGATTATTGCACCCAATTCAGAAGGTGGTGTGTCCCCTCAGGATGGAACAAGCCAGCCCTGAAGAGTCAGTTCAGGTCAGGTCTGTCTGATAATTTAAAGGATCTTCTGGTCAGTTATCAACTTCCAGAGACCTTAGAGGAGATGATGACCCTTGTTGTCCGACTTGACCGACGGGTTAGAGAGATGACAGGAACGACAGTTCTCTTCCTGGATGGTGGTCCAGCCAGAGGCCTATCCCAGAGACAATGCTGAGGTCTCCACCGGAACAGGTTGTCTGTGGCCCAATCACTATCTTCAGGGTATTCTAGGGTAAGCCAGGCTTAGGTTCCTGCGGATAAACAGTCCTACCATCGGGGTCTGTTCATTCTGTCACCAGAAATACTGATGGAGCCCATCGCGACTATTGTGGTCTGGCGAGCTGGTGGACGTGAGGCGCAAATCACAACCGGATTTGACAGCTGTTGCTATAGGGCCTGTGTAATGGGCAGACTGAACGCCTTAATCAGTTTGTGGAACAATTCTTGAGGTTGTATGGTGCTGATGACCAGCAATTATGGGTGAAATTTCTTCGATTTTCTGAATTTACTTTGAATAACCGTGTCAATTCTTCTGCTGGGGTTTCAACTTTCTTTTGTAACCATGGTTTCCATCCCCATTTTCATTCTGGGTCATCCGTCTCCTCCTCTAACCCTGAGGCGGATAGGCTCTCCTCTGAACTGTGCACAGTTTGGGCCCAGGTTCAATCGAACTTAGAAAAGGCTCAAAGTTCTCAGAAACTAAAGGCCGATAGGAGACGTTCAAGGGGGGTGAATTTTCAGGTTGGAGATAAGGTATGGTTGTCCACCAAGAATCTCTCTCTTAAGGTAGATTCTAAAAAGTTTGCTCCTCGCTTTATTGGACCATATAAGATCACGGAGGTGATTAACCCGGTATCATTTAGTTTGGAGCTTCCCGAGTCATTCCACATTCATAATGTGTTCCATAAATCTCTACTTAAAAAATATTTTGAACCGGTGGTATCTGCCGGTTCTTGTTAATGATGCTGTTGAGTATGTGGTGTCTAAAATAGTGGCTGTCAGGAAGGTGCGTAATTCCTTGCAGTACCTGATTCACTGGAAGGGTTATGGACCTGAAGAGAGATCTTGGGTACCTGCCAGGGAGGTTCATGCTACTAGACTTGTTCGAAAATTTCATTTAGAACACCCTGAAAGGCCATCGCCTGAAGTCTTGGGTCCGGTGGCCCCTCGTAAAAGGGGGGGGTACTGTAACGGGGTGCCGAAGGCGCACTCGGTCTCCCATCAGTCGCAGACCTGCTGCTTAGCTTCGGGAGCAAGGATCTGTGTTTGACCTCGTTCCCAGGGTGGCTTTGCTAGCTGGGAGGCTCCCTGCTCTTAGGTCTGCCTTGAGCGCCGGGCTGGTCACTCGGTGCTCGACTGGTCGGTCTGTCGTTCATGTGACGCTGGCCACATCACATGACCCTCACTCCCCACTATAAATACATGCAGCATGCTGGCCACAGGTTGCCTGTTAATTTAGGTTCCTGGCAGTTGTTGAATACCTGTGTACTTACCTGATCCTGTTCCCTGACGATCCTTTGCCTGCTCCTCCTGTACTGCGCATCCTTCCTGGTATATTGTCCTCGGCTTCCACCTGACTATTCTTTGCGGACTCCTTTGGTACTTCTCAACTTCTCCTGGTATTTATGACCGCGGCTTCTCCTGACCTTTCTTTGCTTATCCCTCTGTACTGCGTTGTCCTCTTGGTTTTGACCCGGTCCGTTCACTATCCGTTATTTGTCTTGTCTGTCCTTCCCGCACGTATCCTAAGTTAGGGACTGCCGTCCAGTTGTCCCCTGTCATCAGGACTTGTGAGGCAAGTAGGCAGGGCCAGGGTGAGGGTGGAGCCCAGTGGTCACTATATTCCCCCCTGTGTGTGTGTGTGTGTACGTGACCGTTACACCGGGAGAACACGGCGAACTGGCCATTATTGAACACAGGTATTCATTCTCTGGGTTACTCTCAAATCATGACTGGCAGGTGGGCCTTGGACTGGATTTGAGGAACTCTGGACTACAGGATTTCTCAGGTAAGGAGGAGTTCACATCACTCTTTTACTTCCTGTTTTTCTGATCCATTATAAAAACAGGAAAAAACTGATCCTGTGCATCAGTTGTGGACACTTGGGATCTGTTTGAACCATTTTCCGTCTACAAAAGCAGATCTCTGTGAACTCTCGCTAACACATGCTGTATGACACTCACTCCCTCTGTCTAACCACTCAGAAGCTATACAGGTCCTTCTCAAAAAATTAGCATATTGTGATAAAGTTCATTATTTTCTGTAATGTACTGATAAACATTAGACTTTCATATATCTTAGATTCATTACACACCAACTGAAGTAGTTCAAGCCTTTTATTGTTTTAATATTGATGATTTTGGCATACAGCTCATGAAAACCCAAAATTCCTATCTCAAAAAATTAGCATATCATGAAAAGGTTCTCTAAACGAGCTATTAACCTAATCATCTGAATCAACTAATTAACTCTAAACACCTGCAAAAGATTCCTGAGGCTTTTAAAAACTCCCAGCCTGGTTCATTACTCAAAACCGCAATCATGGGTAAGACTGCCGACCTGACTGCTGTCCAGAAGGCCATCATTGACACCCTCAAGCAAGAGGGTAAGACACAGAAAGAAATTTCTGAACGAATAGGCTGTTCCCAGAGTGCTGTATCAAGGCACCTCAGTGGGAAGTCTGTGGGAAGGAAAAAGTGTGGCAGAAAACGCTGCACAACGAGAAGAGGTGACCGGACCCTGAGGAAGATTGTGGAGAAGGACCGATTCCAGACCTTGGGGGACCTGCGGAAGCAGTGGACTGAGTCTGGAGTAGAAACATCCAGAGCCACCGTGTACAGGCGTGTGCAGGAAATGGGCTACAGGTGCCGCATTCCCCAGGTCAAGCCACTTTTGAACCAGAAACAGTGGCAGAAGCGCCTGACCTGGGCTACAGAGAAGCAGAACTGGACTGTTGCATGTCATTCGGAAATCAAGGTGCCAGAGTCTGGAGGAAGACTGGGGAGAGGGAAATGCCAAAATGCCTGAAGTCCAGTGTCAAGTACCCACAGTCAGTGATGGTCTGGGGTGCCATGTCAGCTGCTGGTGTTGGTCCACTGTGTTTTATCAAGGGCAGGGTCAATGCAGCTAGCTATCAGGAGATTTTGGAGCACTTTATGCTTCCATCTGCTGAAAACCTTTATGGAGATGAAGATTTCATTTTTCAGCACGACCTGGCACCTGCTCACAGTGCCAAAACCACTGGTAAATGGTTTACTGACCATGGTATTACTGTGCTCAATTGGCCTGCCAACTCTCCTGACCTGAACCCCATAGAGAATCTGTGGGATATTGGGAAGAGAAAGTTGAGAGACGCAAGACCCAACACTCTGGATGAGCTTAAGGCCGCTATTGAAGCATCCTGGGCCTCCATAACACCTCAGCAGTGCCACAGGCTGATTGCCTCCATGCCACGCCGCATTGAAGCAGTCATTTCTGCAAAAGGATTCCCGACCAAGTATTGAGTGCGCAACTGACCATAATTATTTGAAGGTTGACTTTTTTTGTATTAAAAACACTTTTATTTTATTGGTCGGATGAAATATGCTAATTTTTTGAGATAGGAAATTTGGGTTTTCATGAGCTGTATGCCAAAATCATCAATATTAAAACAATAAAAGGCTTGAACTACTTCAGTTGGTGTGTAATGAATCTAAAATATATGAAAGTCTAATGTTTATCAGTACATTACAGAAAATAATGAACTTTATCACAATATGCTAATTTTTTGAGAATGACCTGTAGTTTCTATTAACTGTGGCATCTAAGAGGGCTTAAACCATTGGGATTGGAGTTATCGCAGATCTCAGTGCTATTTCCAGGTGCCTGCTGTAAAATACTATTGGCATTCGTAACTCCTGAGCCCATACCATCACAGTGATGTAATGTTATGGCACAGGACATTAAAGGCTATGTACACCTTTGGGGGCAATTTTTGTTATTATTGTATTGTACTCATTTGGAGCTAAAAAACATTTTTAAAATAGATATTTATTAAAAAATAAAATAAATCTGTACAGCTCACCTGATAAGCTCCTCTGACATTATAAACACTAAAGATCATTATAGCTCAGTTCTTACACAAATAAAGTTGTAGGTGGTTCGACCTATCCCAGATCCACGGTATGGGTACTTGCTACCGTGACTTACCCAAGGTCAATGATAATAGTATATCAAATGAATGTAATGGACGGCACACACTTATCCGGCGTTGTTTAGGAATATAGATACTATAAATGGAGGATGATTAAAATAAACTATTTATTATTAAACATATATACAAATACACAGTGATATGGTATCTGGCGCCTAGCAAATCGCCCAGATCCTTGTGACTTAAAAGAAAAAAGAAAGAATCGCGCCTGAAATCCAATTGAATATGAATAAAATGTATAAAATGAAAAAATTCAATAAAAAATTAAATTAAAATTGCTAAAAAGACGGTGAATAGGTCCGTATATACTAATAATGATAGAGGAAAAGAGATTTTGTCCAGCTTGTACTTGTGGTAATCCAAGGCTTCTTTATTGAAAATTCAGTATAAAATCCAGGTACAGAAAGCAGAGTCTACATGTTTCGGGCACAATGCAATCTTAGCCCTTACTCATGTCATAAAGAAGCCTTGGATTACCACAAGTACAAGCTGGACAAAATCTCTTTTCCTCTATACTTCTGTATTTCTCCTGATTCGGGTGAAGGAGCTGTTCCGTGCTATACCAGTGGAATCCCTGGCAGGTGAGAGCTGCTCAATACTTCTGTTTTCTTCATACTAATAATGATTGATGATTTTTATGTGTCCACCTTTGCCCTTATATTGCATCAGACGACTACCATCCCATACAACTGTATAAAAGAGGTAGATTTACTAAAACATATTTGTTTTACACCTTGAAACCTGTTAGCGCGCTAAATAAATTATAACATCATGTTTAGATTATGCGTGGCCACGGCTTAAAATGTCTAGAAACATTCTTAGATGTCTTTAAAATATTCTCAAAACATCATTCATATGAATCTCATAATCCTCCTTAAAATAATGTATAGCAGACTGTTTAATGTTAATGGTACCCCCTTCGTATATGCAAAAAATAGGGTATATGAATTGTAGTCAGCTGTTGCTATAGGGCCTGTGTCGTGTATATAGTCCTGTTTTAAAGCCAGTATTAGTAGGGCACTTGTAAAAAGTTTATAACTCATGCCAGTATTAGTGAAGTAATAATAAGAAGTTCATAACTGGTAATATAAAAGAGAGATGTTGGTTACTTTACCACTCTTGTATCCACAGTGGTTTTTTTGTATCGTAGCGGAGTGGCAGCGGCCGTTTAATTCAGCTGACTAGTCAGTACAGCATCCCACGTGGCGCCCACGTGATCGGGAAACAGCTGCTCTTGGTCTAGCCATGTTATGTTGTGGTGTCCTGCGCACTCGAGTCTCACAAGTGCACGCGCTACAAGGCTGGTGGCTGGATTGAGCTGGAGATGCTTCGTGGATGGATATATAATACTTTGTTGACTGCAGTGACTGCAAATATGTTTTAGTAAATCTACCCCTTTTATACAGTTGTATGGGCCGGTAGTTGTCTGATGCAATATAAGGGAAAAGGTGGACACTGAAAAATCATCAATCATTATTAGTATATGCCTCATATTTCATCGGACTAATATGGACCTATTCACCATGTTTTTAGTGATTTTTATTGTATTTTTTACAGCATTTTTTTCATTTTACACATTGTATTCATATGCAATTGGATTTCAGGCATCGATTTTAGAGGAAAAATTGTTAGGAAACATTCTTTCCTATATATTTACTTGTATATAAAGTGCAAGTGCTGCCAAACATTACAAGGAAGAGGCATTCTGATACAACATATCACATAAAGGAGGGCCTCATTCATATTGTGGTACAACTGGTAGTGGGAATCCTACACTCATAAAGCCTATGAACTAAGTGAAAGTGCTGCCCAAAATTAAAAGGAATCAGCACTCCAATGCATCCTTTATTACACATAAAGGAGGGTATCATACCCACCATTAAAAATTATGATTGATGGCCTGCTGGTGACCCTCAAAAACATTAGGAGCAAGGGCCTGCTGGTGACCCTCTAAAACATTAGGGGCGAGGGCCTGCTGCTGACCTGACCATCTAAAACATTAGGGGTGAGAGTCTGCTTCTGAGCTGACCCTCTAAAACATTAGGGGCGGGGGCCTGCTACTGATCTGACCATCTAAAACATTAGGGGTGAGGATCTGCTGCTGAGCTGACCCTCTAAAACATTGTGTTACACCCGTGACAGGTGGTAGAAGATCTGAAAGACTGGCTGCATGTCAGTGAACTGACAGTTTTTTTTTTTTTGTGATAATTATTATTCCCTTCTTAGTCTGGCTTTACTCATCACTCCTTGTGGTTGATAGCTCATTCTGGTTGTGGATCGTTTGGTGTTTGGATCTCGGCTATGTTCCTGCTTTCCATTTACCCTGAGTTAAGTGTCTTTCCTTTTTGTATTGTCATTATTTCCCTGTCTATTGGTACCAGACCTGAGGGAGACTCTTGTTCTGTCAGCTGGAAAGGAACAGGTTGTCTGTGGCCCAATCACTATCTTCAGGGTATTCTAGGGTAAGCCAGGCTTAGGTTCCTGCGGATAAACAGTCCTACCATCGGGGTCTGTTCATTCTGTCACCAGAAATACTGACGGTGCCCGTCACGACTATTGTACGGGTTTATTGAGAGACAACGGGTTTCGGGTGTGCATGACCCCTTTATCAAGTCTGGTGTGCTGCAGGTGCAGCTGGATGTTTGCTGTTCGATTAATGCTCCTCGGTCTTACAATGTAGTACAATGCTGAAGCACATGCGCACCCGAAACGCGTTGTCTCTCAATAAACCCGTACTTGTGATTTGCACCTCACGTCCACCAGCTCGCCAGACCACAATAGTCGTGATGGGCACCGTCAGTATTTCAAGTAATTAACAAAGTGGCGACTTGGCCCTCACCGTTGGTTCTTTTGGACACGGCAGCTCCAACCTGATACCTAGTTAATCCAGTGGACCTTCATCACAGTTGCACCCAATTCGGTGCAACCTAAACAGGTGAGCAGCACATATTCACTTTAATTTGAAGAACGCTGTTTCATCTTTACCTATTCACCCTATGAGCGCATTTCTTATCCTGTGGCTTGACATTCTGTTACCAGTCAGGGCTCGGGTTAGGATTTATTAGGTCTTGACCTTCCCCCTTTCCCTAGTTTGCAGGCCTGGTACCTACTCCCTCCATGTTATGTTTGGTGTGGAGTTCCCTTCCCACACCACGCCGTGACATTATCAACCGCCAAAACCGCCATTTTGTTTGTGTCAGTGCAGCGATAAATCCAATCTCTGCACTTGTCGGACAACTACAGGGGTTGTCTTTGGAGGTAGCTGTCCTCCGCAAAACTGTCTTGCAGATCCAGAGACCTCAGGCAGCTGGTTCCGACAGTGGGAATCAGTCTGTCCGTGAACCTAAAGTTGCTCTCCCAGACAGATTTTCTGGGGGCAGTGACAATTTCATGCTGTTTAAGGAATCATGGAAATTATATTTTAAGCTACAACCTCATTCTTCTGGTGATGAGAGTGAGAGTCGGTTTAATCATGCCATTGCTTAAAGGAGACGCTCAGGCGTTGACTTTTTCTTTGCCAACCGAATCACAGTCCCTCCAGTCGGTAGATGAGTTTTTCGGAGCTCTGGGTCTGATCCACGATGACCCAGATAGGATTTCCCTGGCCAAGACCAAGTAGCATGGTTTACGCTAGGGAAAGCTGTCTACGGAGATTTATTGCTCTGACTTTAGGTGATGGGCTACGGATACGGAGTGGAATGATCCAGCTCTTCGTAGTCAGTTTTGTCAGGGGTTATCTGAGAGGCGGAAAGATATGTTGGCCATTCATGAAAATCCGGAATCATTGGAGGCGGCTTTGTCACTTGCTGTACGTATCGATAGATGTCTGAGAGAGAGAGATCTAAGGCCTCTAACTCTCAGGATGTATTATCCTATTTTGTGTCTGGCTGCTCCGTTGGTTTTGGGCTTGCCATGGTTAAGTAAACATAATCCTACCATCGGTTAGCAAGCGAGACAGATTCTCGATTGAAGTGATTATTGCGCAGAAAATTGTCTTAATACATTGATTTCTGTTGCAAAACACTAAAGCTGTGCCCTCATTTATATCTGAATTCTCTGATGTATTTTCTGAAAGTGTAGACCAGGGATTACCTCCGACCAGGGAATCTTATTCCCTTATTCTCATATTTGCAGCCACCAAATACTTAGTAGAAGTGTGCAAATAGTCCCACAACATGGACAGTGACATACTAGAGGGGGATCAATGACAAAATTTCCTACAAAAAATATCTGTCTTAATCAGGGAACATTTTTATGCGTCTGAAAGGGAAATTCTCTGAAATGTGCCTTGTCAGAGCCAAATTTTTGTTTTATTTTAGGCCTCGGGAGATCGGGCCTTAAAAATTAGGCATTCACCTGACATAAAAGACATTCTGATTATGTGACTTGAGTTACATTATGCGGTCAATAGATACAAATGTTACTGTAGGCCACTGGACTACAGGCCCCAAACATTAGGCATTCACCGGACAGAAAAGATCGAATGATTATGTTGCCGGAGGTATATTACACAGTCAATTGATATCAATTTTACTGCAGGCCAGTACAAACACAGGTCAAATACATATGTTTAAAAGAACTAAAAATATAAAATTGGATTAAAAACATGGCTAACGAAACCCCCCCCCCCCTCTTGAAAAAACCCCTAATAATAATAGTTGAAATTCAATAACACATGGTCATCACTGCTGTTGAATTCCTCTGAGGCTGCAACAATTTTTCATTCACCGTATAGAAAAGAACAAGAAAGTATGTGGCTGGAGGTAGATTACATGGTCATTGGATATCATTTTTACATCAAGCCAGTGGACTACAGGCCCCAAAAATTATGCATTCAGTGTACAGAAAAGAATAAGTAAGTATGTGGCTGGAGGTAGATTACCCGGTCATTGGATATCAATTTTACAGCAGGCCAGTGGACTACAGGCCCCAAAAATTATGCATTCAGCAAACAGTAAATAACAAGCAAGTATGGGGCTAGAGGTAGATTACACGGTCAATGGATATCAATTTTACAGAAGGCCAGTGGACTACAGCCCCCATAAATTATGCATTCAGCGTACAGTAAAGAAGAAGTAAGTATGTGGCTGGAGGTAGATTACACGGTCATTGGATATCAATTTTACAGGAGGCCAGTGGACTACAGGCCTAAAAATGTATGCATTCAGCATACAGAAAAGAACAAGAAAGTATGTGGCTGGAGGTAGATTACACGGTCATTGGATATCAATTTTACAGCATTCCAGTAGACTACAGGCCCCAAAAGTTATGCATTCAGCATACAGAAAAGAAAAAGTAAGTAAGTGGCTAGAGGTAGATTACACGGTCAATGGATTTCAATTTTACAGCAGGCCAGTGGACTACAGGCCCCAAAATTTATGCATTCAGCATATAAAAAATAACAAGTAGGTGGCTGGAGGTAGATTACACAGTCATTGGGTATCAATTTTACAGCAGGCCAGTAGACTACAGGCCCCAAAAATTATGCATTCAGCATACAGAAAAGAAAAAGTAAGTATGTGGCTGGATGTCTATTAGACTATTAATGGATATCAATTTTAATGAAGCCCAGTACAAATACAGGTCAAACACATATGTTTAAAATAACTAAAAATATTAAATTGAGTTAAAAACATGGCTAACGAAATCCCCTCTCTTGAAAAAAACTCTAATGATAATAGTTGTAACACATGGTCATCACAGGTATTGAGCTCCTTAGAGGCCCAAAACAATAGGCATTCAACGGACAGAAAAGGCCTTTTATGCCACTGTATTTACCTAAGACAGGGATCATTATTTGTTCTTGGTGATGGCGGATATTTGTGGGTTGTCAAGAGGAAATTCAATTAAACGTGGTTGACTCGTCACATGTGTTGAATTCCTCTGAGATCCATGCCTCATTCATTTTTAGAAATGTGAGGTAGTCCACACTGTCGTGAGCTAGGCGAGTGCGCTTATCGGTCACAATCCACCCTGCTGCTCTGAACGTCCTTTCGGACAGGACACTGAATGAGGGGTGAGCCAAGAGTTCCATGGCAAATTGTGCCAGCTCTGGCCACAGGTCAAGCCTGCACACCCAATAGTCCAGTGGTTCATCGCTTCTCAGAGCATCCAAATCGTCCGTTAACCCGATGTAGTCGGACACCTGTCGGTCTAGGCGTTTCCTGAGGCTGGATCATGAGGGCGGCTGTCAATGGGTTTATTGTAAGAATAATCTCATATCCGCAGTGACCATCACATTTTAAAACCTCCCTCTTCTTGCATGCGCTGTTGGATTGGTACCCACAACTGTTTCTCTATGAGTGGAAATTCCTCTGCCAGCACCCGCAAAAGCAGAATGCAGAGATTCTCGAAGTCAGGGCTGGAAGTACTGCATTCTGACAGCCCTCTGTGATGCTGGTAACATGTCTGCCATTTTGTGTTTTTGGGTCTAAGTACGTTGCCACCCAGTACTGATCCGTGCCCTTTATGCTTTTTATATAGGGGTCCCTCTTCAAACACTGGAGCATGAAGGCCCCCTTTTGCACTAAATTGGAAGCAGTGGAGCTGCCTGGCTCCTGCTCATCGTCCAGGATAATGTCATTCTCGGTCTCCTCACCCCAGCCACGGACAACACCAGGGATCCCAGAAAAGTTTAAAGCATGCTCTTCTTGATCCTCCTCCACCCTGGCACCATCCTCCTCTGACTCCTCTTCAGACTCCTGTTGACTTGTCTTAGATAGAGTAGCCCCCTGGTAATTGATTTAGCATTGCGACTTCCTCATCTTCCTGCTTCTGCTCCTTGACGGCTTGATCAATGACACGACACAATGCGCGCTCCAGAAAGAATGCGTAAGGTACAATGTCACTGATGGCGCCCTGGACTGACCAGTTTGGTGATCTCATCAAATGGCTGCAGAAGTCTGCATGTGTCGCGCATGAGCAGCCACTGGAGCGGTGAAAAGAAACCAAGCTCCCAGAACCTGTACTGCCACAGAGTTCGCACAGGTAGTCGTTAACTGCACGTTTTTGTTGGAGCAGCCTATTAAGCATATACAAGGTGAAGTTCCAGCGTGTCGGGCTGTCACAAATCAGACGTCTAATGGGCAGGTGGTGTCGCCGCTGAACATCAACAATTCGAGCCATGGCCATGTAAGATCTTCTAAAAGAGATCCTGGACCCCAGGGTATTAAGCAACGAATCGCTGCACAACTAAGTTCAGGATGGGTGCCATGCACGGTACGTGTGTAATTTTGTCCTGTTTCAGCGGGCTGAGCAGATTGGCACCGTTGATGCACACCACTTTACCAACTGTCAAATTGAGCGGGTTTAGCCAATGATCGGCCTGTGACCGCAAAGTATAAAAAAGTGCAGGACTAGTGTGGCTATTGGCTTCCAGGCACAACAGCTGCAGCACAGCATGACAACCTCTCACCTGGCAAGTCGACTAGGTTCTGGGGAGCTTGCGGGGGCGCAGCGGAAGAGGCGGTAGCAGTGGAAAAGGAGGAGTCAGCCTAGGAGGAGAAGGAGGATGGAGTAGGAGGAGGAGAAGAAGAGGCAGGCCTGCATGCAATCCGTGGTGGTAACACCAAATCCACATGGATGCCACGGGTTGCATGCTTGGCGGCCGTCAGAAGGTTCACCCAGTGGACAGTACCTTCACTGCCTGTGTTTGCTAGACCACGTATCTGTAGTCAAATGTATCTGGGCACCAACACTGTGTGCCAGAGATAAATGCACTTGCTGCTCAATGTGGCCATATAGCTCCAGGATGCACTTCTGGGAGAAATATTTCCTTCCGGGGACCTTCCATTGTGGTGTGCCAATGGCCACAAATTTTCCAAAGGCATCCGAGTCCACCAGTTTATATGGCACGTGTTGGCGGGCTAGCAGTTCCGACAAGCCAGCGGTCAGCCGTTGGGCAGGAGGGTTATCCAGCGTCATCATCTTTTTACTCTCAAACATTTGGGCCATGGAAGACTGCCTTTTGCCAGATGAACGCGACAATGGCACGGTGGAAGGTGGAGTGGAGGACAAATTGGAGGTGAGAGGAGAAGAGGAGGACTTGGAGCGCCGGGAGTGTGGCTTTGTGGGTTCTGATGGTGTTGCTCCCACTGGGATCGGTGATGGGAGGCCAGGTGAGTGTTGGGCTTACCGCGACTTATGCATTGACAGCATAGGCTGCAGATGGCAACACTATTGTCAGCAGCTGACGTTAAAAAAAGCCCACACTGCGGAGCTATGTGTCGGCGTCCTGGGAGCGCAAGATGTGACCGTGAATGGTGGATGGCTTGCTACAGATACATTTGCAGTCTGCTTTTTGCCTCCTGTGCACTGTGAGTTCTGCCTGCTTCTGCTCCTTTTCCTCCCTATCTGCTGCTCTGTCTCTCCCTCTGAACTCCCCTCCTCTTCCTCTCTTGTGGAAAGCCAACTGACGTCCATAGACACGTCATCAGCGTCATCTTCACCACAACTGACATTAGAGATCTCTGAGTAGGCAGCAACAGCGGGCACCACCCTCCTAGGGCAGATCTGGGTACTGTCGTCAGACTGCTGGGTGGCGACCATTGATACCCCCTCTTCCTAGTCCGATACCAAGAATGGATTTTTTTGGGGGGGGCAACTGGTATATCACACCAGTAGAAATTATTTGTTCCAATAGCGTTTATCACTCTATGTAGCTGAGGTAATGCAGCAAAACCGCAAACAAATGCTGCACTACCTAAATGCACTATATAGAAAGTATATTATTGGTATATAACACCCCTGCTTCAATCTCTTTTTTTGGGGGGCGACTGATAATCACACCAGTAGAAATTATTTGTTCCAATAGCGTTTGTCACTCTATGTAGCTGAGGTAATGCAGCAAAACCGCAGACAAATGCTGCACTACCTAAATGCACTATATAGAAAGTATATTAATGGTATATAACACCGCTGCTTCAATTACTTTTTTGGGGGGGCAACTGGTATATCACACCAGTAGAAATTATTTGTTCCCATAGCGTTTGTCACTCTGTGTAGCTGCGGTAATTCAGCAAAACCACAAACAAATGCTGCACTACCCAAATGCACTATGTAGAAAGTATATTATTGGAATATAAAACCCCTGCTTCAATCACTTTTTTTGAGGGGGCAACTGGTATATCACACCAGTAGAAATGATTTGCTCCAATAGCGTTTGTCACTTTGTGTAGCTGAGGTAACGCAGAAAAACTGCAAACAAATGCTGCACTACCTAAATACACTATATAGAAAGTATATTATTGGTATATCATACCCCTGCTTCAATCAGTTTTTTGGGGGGCAACTGGTATATCACACCAGTAGAAATTACCAATTTCCACCTGCGTGGCAGCCAACCAACATGCAGGGAGGAGACTCGAGCCAAAATGGTGTTTGGATGAGCATGCTCACCCAACACTAACAAAGACCAATTGACAAAATGATTTTAAGCCCGATATGGGTAAATTGCAATCATAAAAAGAATTGCCTCCGAAGATGTACATAGCCTTTAAGTACCAGTGTTCTGTGATATTATAGTACATTGCAGAATGTTTAGGGATTAACCACTACAGGACCGCCGCACGCAGGATTGCATCCTGGCGGCAGCCCTGTAATTCCTCCTGGACGCGCCGGCGCGCCCTCTTGCAAAACTTCCTGTTAACGTGCGCATGTTCACAGGATCGGCAGGTAAAAGAGTGGATCTACAGCCTGCCAGCAGCGATCATTCGCTGGCAGGCTGTAGATGCGATTTTTTTAACCTCTAAAAGGTATATTAGATGCTGTTTTGATAACAGCGTCTAATATACCTGCTACCTGGTCCTCTTGTGGTCCCTTTTGCTTGGATCGACCACCAGAGGACACAGGCAGCTCTGTAAAGTAGCACCAAACACCACTACACTACCCCCCCTGTCACTTATTAACTCCTTATTAACCCTTGATCACACCATAGACACTCCCTGATCACCCCCTGTCATTGATCACCCCCCTGTAAGGCTCCAGTCAGAAGTCTGTATGTGTTTTGTGGATCCGCAGATCCGCAAAACACATACAGACGTCTGAATGGATCCTTACAGGGGGGTGTTCACCCCATATAGACTCCCTGATCATCCCCCTGTCATTGATCACCCCCCTGTAAGGCTCCACTCAGACGTCCGTATGTGTTTTGCGGATCCGCGAATCCACGGATCCACAAAACACGGACACCGCGGATCTGCAAAACACGGACACCGGCAATGTGCTTTCCGCATTTTGCGGATACGCACATTGACAGAACTATATAGAAAATGCCTTTTCTTGTCCGCAATTGCGGACAAGAATAGGACATGTTCTATAGGCTTTACAAAAAACGCAGTGTTCGCCCGATCAGGCCTAATCTTGTGCGCACACTTGCGTTCAGTCCGCCCCGCCATAGTGACAGAAATATTTTTTTTCTGATCACTGCAAAAACACCATAAAATCGCTGCGGCGCTATAAAAAGATCACTTTTGAGGGGCATGGCGAGTTCATAGAAGATTTTTTTTTTTTGGCACAAATTAGCGTAAATTGATTTTATTTTATTTTTTGTTTTTTGTTTTTTCTTACAAAGTCTCATATTCATTATCAGAATTCAAGATTTTGCAATAAGATATATTACGACAGTAGTTTTTTAACATAAGAAGCATATATGGAAAAAGGAAAGTGGCTTTTAAAAATACCTTTAATAAATATTTAAGTGGGTATAGGTATGAATATACCAACAGTGAAAAGACTAAGATAACTGAGATTACTCGATAGGGGAGTAATAGCCCCTTTGACGAAAAAACAAACATAATAACACGGTAATGCACTTAATTAGGTGGGTACGGGAAAAGAAAATTAAATAATTCTAACCCCAGGTATGTAGGGTCAGAAATGAGGGACAGCTGCCCCTAGAGTCCCTAGAGGTCTGCTGTGCCCAGGGCGACCCCCTAGTGGTGGAGGTTCCCTGTCCCCAAACCTAGTGCTAACCGGTCCCTAGAAGTCCCTGCAAAAGGAAAATATTCCAAGATACAGGAAAAAAGTAAACCGTGTCCTATGTCGATCACCGTTACTCTCTACATATCAGAAAAAAATTAGCTTTGGATCCATTAAGCCGGATTGTCTGCCTGGATGAACCCCCATCTCTCCCGCCTGCACCATTGAGCGGGACAAGAGAGGTTCATTTCTTCTTCCTTTTGGGGACCGGCAGCAACAAAAGTATCGTGGTCTTAATATCTGATCGCAAAGCTAAGTACCCATTAACTATGTTACCCCCTGATGAACCTAATAAGTATTAGGCGAAACGCGTCGGGGATTATTAGTGACCATTACAATTTGGGAACTAATAGTGATTTAATATTATTTTTTATCATTTTTTTCTGATATGTAGAGAGTAACGGTGATCGACATAGGACACGGTTTACTTTTTTCCTGTATCTTGGAATATTTTCCTTTTGCAGGGACTTCTAGGGACCGGTTAGCACTAGGTTTGGGGACAGGGAATCTCCACCACTAGGGGGTCGCCCTGGGCACAGCAGACCTCTAGGGACTCTAGGGAAAGTCTCATATTCCACTAACTTGTGACAAAAAATAAAATCTTACATGAACTCACCATACCCCCCACGGAATCCAAATGCGTAAAATTTTAATATTTTATATTCCAGACTTCTTCTCACACTTTAGGGCCCCTAAAATGCCAGGGCAGTATAAATACTCCACATGTGACCCCATTTTGGAAAGTAGACACCCCAAGGTATTCGCTGAGGCGCATAGTGAGTCCATGAAAGATTGAACTTTTTGTCACAAGTTAGCGGAAAGGGAGACTTTGTGAGAAAAAACTTAAAAAAAATCAATTTCCGCTAACTTGTGCCCAAAAAAAAAAAATCTATGAACTCGCCATGCCCCTCACAGAATACCTTGGGGTGTCTTCTTTCCAGAATTGGGTCACATGTGGGGTATTTATACTGCCCTGGCATTTTAGGGGCCCTAAAGCGTGAGAAGAAGTCTGGAATCCAAATGTCTAAAAGTGCCCTCCTAAAAGGAATTTGGGCCCCTTTGCGCACCTAGGCTGCAAAAAATTGTCACACATGTGGTATCGTCATACTCAGAAGAAGTAGGGCATTGTGTTTTGGGGTGTATTTTTACATATACCCATGCTGGGTGAGAGAAATATCTCTCTATAATGACAACTTTGTATAAAAAAATTGGAAAAGTTGACTTTTAGAGAGATATTTTTCTCACCCAGCATGGGTATATGTAAAAATACACCCCAAAACACATTGCCCTACTTCTTCTGAGTACAGCAATACCACATGTGTGACACTTTTTTGCAGCCTAGGTGCCCAAAGGGGCCCAAATTCCAAAGAGCACCTTTAGGATTTCACAAGGCATTTTTTACGCATTTGGATTCCAAACTACTTCTCATGCATTAGGGCCCCTAAAATGCCAGGGCAGTATAAATACCCCACAAGTGACCCCATTTTGGAAAGAAGACACCCAAAGGTATTTTGTGATGGGCATAGTGAGTTCATGGAAGTTTTAATTTTTTGTCACAAGTTAGTGGAATATGAGACTTTATTTTTATTAAATAAAAAAAAATCATCATTTTCCGCTAACTTGCGACAAAAAATAAAAAGTTCTATGAACTCACTATGCCAATCAGCGAATACCTTAGGGTGTCTTCTTTCCAAAATGGGGTCATTTGTTGGGTGTTTCAACCTCAAGAAACATGACAGGTGCTCAGAAAGTCAGAGCTGCTTCAAAATGCGGAAATTTTTGTACTATAGTTTGTAAACGCATTTTTCTTTATCAAAGACATGTAGAACAATAAATTTAGAGAAAAATTTATATAGAAATGTATTTTTTTTTTTTATGTACAACTTAAAGTGAAAAATGCCATTTTTTTGCCAAAATTTTGGTCAATTTTGATTCATAACAAAAAAAAGTAAAAATGTCAGCAGCAATGGAATAACACCAAATGAAAGCTCTGTTAGTGAGAAGAAAAGGAGGTAAAATTCATTTGGGTGGTAAGTAGAGTTGAGCGAACACCTGGATGTTCGGGTTCGAGAAGTTCGGCCGAACATCCCGGAAATGTTCGGGTTCGGGATCCGAACCCGATCCGAACTTCGTCCCGAATCCGAACCCCATTGAAGTCAATGGGGACCCGAACTTTTTCGGCACTAAAAAGGCTGTAAAACAGCCCAGGAAAGAGCTAGAGGGCTGCAAAAGGCAGCAACATGTAGGTAAATCCCCTGCAAACAAATGTGGATAGGGAAATGAATTAAAATAAAAATTAAATAAATAAAAATTAACCAAAATCAATTGGAGAGAGGTTCCATAGCAGAGAATCTGGCTTCCCGTCACCCACCACTGGAACAATTCTAGTAAGAAGCAGGGCGGCAATACCAGAGGGTTAGACGGATCGTTAGTGATAGGGATATGTGTCAAACAAGATTAGACGATATGACCAATAAATTTAGAGAGCGAGGCTACCCCCCTGATCTATTGAAAATACAGCGTAATAAAGCTGAGATTACACCACCAGATAGAACTAAGAAAGAAACAAGGATCCCCTTAGTGATTAAATACCATCCCTGGTCCCAGCGCCTTAGGACTATTGTTAATCAACATTGGCACATATTATCTAAGTCCTATCCACGGATAGGAGAGTTCCAGAGGCCACCCATGATATGCTATAAACGGGCAGAAAATATTAGGGATAAAATAGTCCGGGCGGATGTGGGAAGTAATAAAATAGAAAGAGGACAGAGTACTTTATCTACACCTAGACGGGGCACTTTTCCTTGTTTAAACTGTGTCAATTGTTCCAGCGTTATAAAGGGTTCATGTTTCTCCCACCCTCACTCAGGTGAAAATATTCCAATAAGGGGCACGTTCACTTGTGATAGTAGATTTGTGGTTTACATTCTTAAATGTCCATGTGGATTACTATATGTGGGGGAAACCTCAATGAGAATGAAGGACAGACTAAGTAAACACAAATCTACTATCCGTAAACAGAATTTATTACTCCCAATACCCCTTCATTTTTATGATAAAAAACACAACATCTCGCAGTTGAGGTATCAGATTATTGAAGGTGTATCATTACCCCGTCGAGGGGGTGACAGAAATAAATTGTTATTGAAAAGGGAGGCTTACTGGATCCATCGTCTTCAGACAATGGAGCCCAGGGGCCTCAATCGTGAGTACAATGTGTCATGCTTCCTATAAGGCATTCGGCCTTATGCAATCTGATAAATATATTTCTTTTTTTCTTCAGCGTGATTAATCACTGCAAGAATGGACTATGTGACTGAAAATCTTCGCCAGTATAGAGTGGATATGTTTTTTGCGAATTTTCAATTGCGAATTTTCAGTTGCGAATTTTTAGTTGCGAATTTTCAATTGTGAATTTTCAATTTTCAATTGCGAATTTTCAGTTGCGAATTTTCAATTGCGAATTTTTCAATGCGAATTTTTCATTGCGATTATTTGATATGCGAATTTTATTTAATGAGGGAGGCGGAGCTTCTTTGATGATGTCAGTTCCTTTGTGTTTCATTTATGTATAAATAGCTGGAGTGTAAGATGTTTTATGCAGTCTGATGAAAGCACATCTGTGCTGAAACGCGTCACTATGCCATTTTGAATATGTGACTGAATAAATCTACATTGTGATCTACATCAGCGAAGTGCCGGTCCTTTCCTTTGAAACCACCACTGGAACAGTCCATTCTCAGATATTTAGGCCCCGGCACCCAGGCAGAGGAGAGAGGTCCCGTAACAGAGAATCTGTCTTCATGTCAGCAGAGAATTAGTCTGCATGTCATAGCAGAGAATGAGGCTTCACGTCAGCCACCACTGCAACAGTCCATTGGCATATATTTAGGCCCAGCACCCAGGCAGAGGAGGGAGGTCCCGTAACAGAGAATCTGTCTTCATGTCAGCAGAGAATTAGTCTGCATGTCATAGCAGAGAATGAGGCTTCACGTCAGCCACCACTGCAACAGTCCATTGGCATATATTTAGGCCCAGCACACACACAGGCAGAGGAGAGAGGTCCCGTAACAGAGAATCTGGCTTCATGTCAGCAGAGAATCAGTCTGCATGTCATAGCAGAGAATGAGGCTTCACGTCAGCCACCACTGCAACAGTCCATTGGCATATATTTAGGCCCAGCACACACACAGGCAGAGGAGAGAGGTCCCGTAACAGAGGATCTGGCTTCATGTCAGCAGAGAATCAGTCTGCATGTCATAGCAGAGAATGAGGCTTCACGTCAGCCACCACTGCAACAGTCCATTGTCATAAATTTAGGCCCAGCACCCAGGCAGAGGAGAGAGGTCCCGTAACAGACAATCTGGCTTCATGTCAGCAGAGAATTAGTCTGCATGTCATAGCAGAGAATGAGGCTTCACGTCAGCCACCACTGCAACAGTCCATTGGCATATATTTATGCCTAGCACACAGGCAGAGGAGAGAGGTCCCGTAACAGACAATCTGGCTTCATGTCAGCAGAGAATCAGTCTGCATGTCATAGCAGAGAATGAGGCTTCACGTCAGCCACCACTGCAACAGTCCATTGGCATATATTTAGGCCCAGCACACACACAGGCAGAGGAGAGAGGTCCCGTAACAGAGAATCTGGCTTCATGTCAGCAGAGAATCAGTCTGCATGTCATAGCAGAGAATGAGGCTTCACGTCAGCCACCACTGCAACAGTCCATTGGCATATATTTAGGCCCAGCACACACACAGGCAGAGGAGAGAGGTCCCGTAACAGACAATCTGGCTTCATGTCAGCAGAGAATCAGTCTGCATGTCATAGCAGAGAATGAGGCTTCACGTCACCCACCACTGCAACAGTCCATTGGCATATATTTAGGCCTAGCACACAGGCAGAGCAGAGAGGTCCCGTAACAGACAATCTGGCTTCATGACAGCAGAGAATCAGTCTGCATGTCATAGCAGAGAATGAGGCTTCACGTCACCCACCACTGCAACAGTCCATTGGCATATATTTAGGCCTAGCACACAGGCAGAGCACAGAGGTCCCGTAACAGACGATCTGGCTTCATGTCAGCAGAGAATCAGTCTGCATGTCATAGCAGAGAATGAGGCTTCACGTCAGCCACCACTGCAACAGTCCATTGGCATATATTTAGGCCCAGCACACACACAGGCAGAGGAGAGAGGTCCCGTAACAGAGGATCTGGCTTCATGTCAGCAGAGAATCAGTCTGCATGTCATAGCAGAGAATCAGGCTTCACGTCAGCCACCACTGCAACAGTCCATTGTCATAAATTTAGGCCCAGCACCCAGGCAGAGGAGAGAGGTCCCGTAACAGACAATCTGGCTTCATGTCAGCAGAGAATTAGTCTGCATGTCATAGCAGAGAATGAGGCTTCACGTCAGCCACCACTGCAACAGTCCATTGGCATATATTTAGGCCTAGCACACAGGCAGAGCAGAGAGGTCCCGTAACAGACAATCTGGCTTCATGACAGCAGAGAATCAGTCTGCATGTCATAGCAGAGAATGAGGCTTCACGTCACCCACCACTGCAACAGTCCATTGGCATATATTTAGGCCTAGCACACAGGCAGAGGAGAGGTTCATTCAACTTTGGGTAGCCTCGCAATATAATGGTAAAATGAAAATAAAAATAGGATTGAATGAGGAAGTGCCCTGGAGTCCAATAATATATGGTTATGGGGAGGTAGTTAATGTCTAATCTGGACAAGGGACGGACAGGTCCTGTGGGATCCATGCCTGGTTCATTTTTATGAACGTCAGCTTGTCCACATTGGCTGTAGACAGGCGGCTGCGTTTGTCTGTAATGACGCCCCCTGCCGTGCTGAATACACGTTCAGACAAAACGCTGGCTGCCGGGCAGGCCAGCACCTCCAAGGCAGAAAAGGCTAGCTCTGGCCACGTGGACAATTTAGAGACCCAGAAGTTGAATGGGGCCGAACCATCAGTCAGTACGTGGAGGGGTGTGCACACGTACTGTTCCACCATGTTAGTGAAATGTTGCCTCCTGCTAACACGTTGCGTATCAGGTGGTGGTGCAGTTAGCTGTGGCGTGTTGACAAAAGTTTTCCACATCTCTGCCATGCTAACCCTGCCCTCAGAGGAGCTGGCCGTGACACAGCTGCCTTGGCGACCTCTTGCTCCTCCTCTGCCTTGGCCTTGGGCTTCCACTTGTTCCCCTGTGACATTTGGGAATGCTCTCAGTAGCGCGTCTACCAACGTGCGCTTGTACTCGCGCATCTTCCTATCACGCTCCAGTGCAGGAAGTAAGGTGGGCACATTGTCTTTGTAGCGTGGATCCAGCAGGGTGGCAACCCAGTAGTCCGCACAGGTTAAAATGTGGGCAACTCTGCTGTCGTTGCGCAGGCACTGCAGCATGTAGTCATGTGTGCCAGGCTGCCCAGGGGTAAGGACAAGCTGTCCTCTGTGGGAGGCGTATCGTCATCGTCCTGCCTTTCCCCCCAGCCACGCACCAGTGATGGACCCGAGCTGCGTTGGGTGCCACCCCGCTGTGACCATGCTTCATCCTCATCCTCCTCCACCTCCTCCTCATCCTCGTCCTCCTCGTCCTCCAGTAGTGGGCCCTGGCTGGCCACATTTGTACCTGGCCTCTGCTGTTGCCAAAAACCTCCCTCTGAGTCACTTCGAAGAGACTGGCCTGAAAGTGCTAAAAATGACCCCTCTTCCTCCTCCTCCTCCTCCTGGGCCACCTCCTCTTCCATCATCGCCCTAAGTGTTTTCTCAAGGAGACATAGAAGTGGTATTGTAACGCTGATAACGGTGTCATCGCCACTGGCCATGTTGGTGGAGTACTCGAAACAGCGCAACAGGGCACACAGGTCTCGCATGGAGGCCCAGTCATTGGTGGTGAAGTGGTGCTGTTCTGTAGTGCGACTGACCCGTGCGTGCTGCAGCTGAAACTCCACTATGGCCTGCTGCTGCTCGCACAGTCTGTCCAGCATGTGCAAGGTGGAGTTCCACCTGGTGGGCACGTCGCATATGAGGCGGTGAGCGGGAAGGCCGAAGTTACGCTGTAGCGCAGACAGGCGAGCAGCAGCAGGATGTGAACGCCGGAAGCGCGAACAGACGGCCCGCACTTTATGCAGCAGCTCTGACATGTCGGGGTAGTTGTGAATGAACTTCTGCACCACCAAATTCAGCACATGCGCCAAGCAAGGGATGTGCGTCAAATTGGCTAGTCCCAGAGCTGCAACGAGATTTCGCCCATTATCACACACCACCAGGCCGGGCTTGAGGCTCACCGGCAGCAACCACTCGTCGGTCTGTTGTTCAATACCCCGCCACAACTCCTGTGCGGTGTGGGGCCTGTCCCCCAAACATATGAGTTTCAGAATGGCCTGCTGACGTTTACCCCGGGCTGTGCTGAAGTTGGTGGTGAAGGTGTGTGGCTGACTGGATGAGCAGGTGGAAGAAGAGGAGGAGGAAGCCGAGAAGGAGGAGGTGGCAACAGGAGGCAAAGAATGTTGCCCTGCGATCCTTGGCGGCGGAAGGACGTGCGCCAAACAGCTCTCCGCCTGGGGCCCAGCTGCCACTACATTTACCCAGTGTGCAGTTAGGGAGATATAGCGTCCCTGGCCGTGCTTACTGGTCCACGTATCTGTGGTTAGGTGGACCTTGCTACAGATGGCGTTGCGCAGTGCACACTTGATTTTATGGGATACTTGGTTGTGCAGGGAAGGCACGGCTCTCTTGGAGAAGTAGTGCCGGCTGGGAACAACATACTGTGGGACAGCAAGCGACATGAGCTGTTTGAAGCTGTCTGTGTCCACCAGCCTAAATGACAGCATTTCATAGGCCAGTAGTTTAGAAATGCTGGCATTCAGGGCCAGGGATCGAGGGTGGCTAGGTGGGAATTTACGCTTTCTATCAAATGTTTGTGAGATGGAGAGCTGAACGCTGGCGTGTGACATGGTTGAGACGCTTGGTGACGGAGGTGGTGGTGGTGGTGTTGGTGGTACATCCCCTGTTTGCTGGGCGGCAGGTGCCAACGTTCCTCCAGAGGCGGAGGAAGAGGCCGAGGCGGCAGCAGCAGAATAGGCCGAGGCGGCAGCAGCAGAAGAGGTAGCAGGGGGAGCCTGAGTGACTTCCTTGGTTTTAAGGTGTTTACTCCACTGCAGTTCATGCTTTGCATGCAGGTGCCTGGTCATGCAGGTTGTGCTCAGGTTCAGAACGTTAATGCCTCGCTTCAGGCTCTGATGGCACAGCGTGCAAACCACTCGGGTCTTGTCGTCAGCACATTGTTTGAAGAAGTGCCATGCCAGGGAACTCCTTGAAGCTGCCTTTGGGGTGCTCGGTCCCAGATGGCGGCGGTCAGTAGCAGGCGGAGTCTCTTGGCGGCGGGTGTTCTGCTTTTGCCCACTGCTCCCTCTTTTGCTACGCTGTTGGCTCGGTCTCACCACTGCCTCTTCCTCCGAACTGTGAAAGTCAGTGGCACGACCTTCATTCCATGTGGGGTCTAGGACCTCATCGTCCCCTGCATCGTCTTCCACCCAGTCTTGATCCCTGACCTCCTGTTCAGTCTGCACACTGCAGAAAGACGCAGCAGTTGGCACCTGTGTTTCGTCATCATCAGAGACATGCTGAGGTGGTATTCCCATGTCCTCATCATCAGGAAACATAAGTGGTTGTGCGTCAGTGCATTCTATGTCTTTCACCGCTGGGGAAGGGCTAGGTGGATGCCCTTGGGAAACCCTGCCAGCGGAGTCTTCAAACAGCATAAGAGACTGCTGCATAACTTGAGGCTGAGACAGTTTCCCTGGTATGCATGGGGGTGATGTGACAGACTGATGGGGTTGGTTTTCAGGCGCCATCTGTGCGCTTTCTGCAGAAGACTGGGTGGGAGATAATGTGAACGTGCTGGATCCACTGTCGGCCACCCAATTGACTAATGCCTGTACCTGCTCAGGCCTTACCATCCTTAGAACGGCATTGGGCCCCACCATATATCGCTGTAAATTCTGGCGGCTACTGGGACCTGAGGTAGTTGGTACACTAGGACGTGTGGATGTGGCAGAACGGCCACGTCCTCTCCCAGCACCAGAGGGTCCACTAACACCACCACGACCATGTCCACGTCCGCGTCCCTTACTAGATGTTTTTCTCATTGTTATGGTTCACCACAACAACAAATATATTATTTGGCCCAATGTATTGTATTCAAATTCAGCGGGATATAAATTTGAGGCCTAGTATTTAGGCGCTGGGTGACCGGTATGGATTTAGTGACAGAATTAGACTTGGAAATGCACAGAAGCGTGTGTGTGTGAAGTTATTCTGAATGACCCAATGTGCACCTTGAATATTATATACCCTTTTAGGGATAGATTTCAAATAGCTCTGATATAGCAGAAACCACTAAATTATGAAATTGCTAAATTGGGAATTGTATTTCAACCCAGAACAAGAAATGTGCTTGAACGGACACTAAATAACTCGCCCAGCTACAGCACTAACGAGAGATTTAGCAGGATATAAATTTGAGGCCTAGTATTTAGGCGCTGGGTGACAGGTATGGGTTTAGTGACAGAATTAGACTTGGAAATACACAGTAGCGGGTGTGTGTGAAGTTATTCTGAATGACCCAATGTGCACCTTGAATATTATATACCCTTTTAGGGATAGATTTCAAATAGCTCTGATATAGCAGAAACCACTAAATTATGAAATTGCTAAATTGGGAATTGTATTTCAACCCAGAACAAGAAATGTGCTTGAACGGACACTAAATAACTCGCCCAGCTACAGCACTAACGAGAGATTTAGCAGGATATAAATTTGAGGCCTAGTATTTAGGCGCTGGGTGACAGGTATGGGTTTAGTGACAGAATTAGACTTGGAAATACACAGTAGCGGGTGTGTGTGAAGTTATTCTGAATGACCCAATGTGCACCTTGAATATTATATACCCTTTTAGGGATAGATTTCAAATAGCTCTGATATAGCAGAAACCACTAAATTATGAAATTGCTAAATTGGGAATTGTATTTCAACCCAGAACAAGAAATGTGCTTGAACGGACACTAAATAACTCGCCCAGCTACAGCACTAACGAGAGATTTAGCAGGATATAAATTTGAGGCCTAGTATTTAGGCGCTGGGTGACAGGTATGGGTTTAGTGACAGAATTAGACTTGGAAATGCACAGAAGCGTGTGTGTGTGAAGTTATTCTGAATGACCCAATGTGCACCTTGAATATTATATACCCTTTTAGGGATAGATTTCAAATAGCTCTGATATAGCAGAAACCACTAAATTATGAAATTGCTAAATTGGGAATTGTATTTCAACCCAGAACAAGAAATGTGCTTGAACGGACACTAAATAACTCGCCCAGCTACAGCACTAACGAGAGATTTAGCAGGATATAAATTTGAGGCCTAGTATTTAGGCGCTGGGTGACAGGTATGGGTTTAGTGACAGAATTAGACTTGGAAATACACAGTAGCGGGTGTGTGTGAAGTTATTCTGAATGACCCAATGTGCACCTTGAATATTATATACCCTTTTAGGGATAGATTTCAAATAGCTCTGATATAGCAGAAACCACTAAATTATGAAATTGCTAAATTGGGAATTGTATTTCAACCCAGAACAAGAAATGTGCTTGAACGGACACTAAATAACTCGCCCAGCTACAGCACTAACGAGAGATTTAGCAGGATATAAATTTGAGGCCTAGTATTTAGGCGCTGGGTGACAGGTATGGGTTTAGTGACAGAATTAGACTTAGAAATACACAGTAGCGGGTGTGTGTGAAGTTATTCTGAATGACCCAATGTGCACCTTGAATATTATATACCCTTTTAGGGATAGATTTCAAATAGCTCTGATATAGCAGAAACCACTAAATTATGAAATTGCTAAATTGGGAATTGTATTTCAACCCAGAACAAAAAATGTGCTTTGACGGACACTAAATAACTTTCCCAGCCACAACAGGACAGCGTTAACGAGAGATTTAGCAGGATATAAATTTGAGGCCTAGTATTTAGGCGCTGGGTGACAGGTATGGGTTTAGTGACAGAATTAGACTTGGAAATACACAGTAGCGGGTGTGTGTGAAGTTATTCTGAATGACCCAATGTGCACCTTGAATATTATATACCCTTTTAGGGATAGATTTCAAATAGCTCTGATATAGCAGAAACCACTAAATTATGAAATTGCTAAATTGGGAATTGTATTTCAACCCAGAACAAGAAATGTGCTTGAACGGACACTAAATAACTCGCCCAGCTACAGCACTAACGAGAGATTTAGCAGGATATAAATTTGAGGCCTAGTATTTAGGCGCTGGGTGACAGGTATGGGTTTAGTGACAGAATTAGACTTAGAAATACACAGTAGCGGGTGTGTGTGAAGTTATTCTGAATGACCCAATGTGCACCTTGAATATTATATACCCTTTTAGGGATAGATTTCAAATAGCTCTGATATAGCAGAAACCACTAAATTATGAAATTGCTAAATTGGGAATTGTATTTCAACCCAGAACAAGAAATGTGCTTGAACGGACACTAAATAACTCGCCCAGCTACAGCACTAACGAGAGATTTAGCAGGATATAAATTTGAGGCCTAGTATTTAGGCGCTGGGTGACAGGTATGGGTTTAGTGACAGAATTAGACTTGGAAATACACAGTAGCGGGTGTGTGTGAAGTTATTCTGAATGACCCAATGTGCACCTTGAATATTATATACCCTTTTAGGGATAGATTTCAAATAGCTCTGATATAGCAGAAACCACTAAGTTATGAAATTGCTAAATTGGGAATTGTATTTCAACCCAGAACAAGAAATGTGCTTGAACGGACACTAAATAACTCGCCCAGCTACAGCACTAAGGACAGATTTAGCTGGATATAAATTTGAGGCCTAGTATTTAGGCACTGGGTGACAGGTATGGGTTTAGTGACAGAATTAGACTTGGAAATGCACAGTAGCGGGTGTGTGAAGTTATTCTGAATGACCCTATGTGCACCTTGAATATTATATACCCTTTTAGGGATAGATTTCAAATAGATCTGATACAGCAGAAACCACTAAATTTTTAAATTGCTAAATTGGGAATTGTATTTCAACCCAGAACAAAAAATGTGCTTTGACGGACACTAAATAACTTTCCCAGCCACAACAGGACAGCGGTAACGAGAGATTTAGCGGGATATAAATTTGAGGCCTAGTATTTAGGCGCTGGGTGACCGGTATGGATTTAGTGACAGAATTAGACTGGGATATGGCCAAAAAATAACCACACTATTGCTGGTTAAATGCACTTGGTGATGGGCGCAGCTTGCCCCTGATGTAGTATATGGCCAAAAAATGAACAGACTATTGCTGGTTAAATGCACTTGGTGTCACAGCTTGACCAACCACACTACTGAGGGTTAAATGCACTTGGTGACGGGCGCAGCTTGCCCCTGATTTAGTATATGGCCAAAAAATGAACAGACTATTGCTGGTTAAATGCACTTGGTGTGATAGCTTGACCAACCACACTACTGAGGGTTAAATGCACTTGGTGTGACAGCTTCACCCTGATGTAGGCTTTAGCCAAAAAACAACCACACCATTGAGGGTTAAATGCACTTGGTCGCAGCTTGTGCTGGCGCACCACAAGACACAAAATGGCCGCCGATCACCCCAGAAAAATGTGACTGACAAACGGTCTGGGCAGCCTAAAAACAGTGAGCAATTGAGGATCAGCAGCTCAATGATCCACAGCTGCAGATCGATCAGTTAATCAAGTCCTTTGGAGGAGTTAATCTGCCTAATCTCGCCCTACTGTCGCAGCCGCAACCTCTCCCTACGCTAATCAGAGCAGAGTGACGGGCGGCGCTATGTGACTCCAGCTTAAATAGAGGCTGGGTCACATGGTGCTCTGGCCAATCACAGCCATGCCAATAGTAGGCATGGCTGTGATGGCCTCTTGGGGCAAGTAGTATGACGCTTGTTGATTGGCTGCTTAGCAGCCTTTCAAAAAGCGCCAAGAAAGCGTCACAAAAGCGCGAAGAAAGCGACGAACACCGAACCCGAACCCGGACTTTTACGAAAATGTCCGGGTTCGGGTCCGTGTCACGGACACCCCAAAATTCGGTACGAACCCGAACTATACAGTTCGAGTTCGCTCATCCCTAGTGGTAAGTTGTATGACCGAGCAATAAACCGGGAAAGTAGTGTAGTGCAGAATTGTAAAAAGTGGTCTGGTCATTATGGGGGTTTAAGCTAGGGGAGCTGAGCTGGTTAAGAGAGCTTTCACATGCTGCAGCTTTTGTTGCAGAAATTTCTGCAACTGAAAATCAGTTCCATTAGTCTGAATTGGATTTTTGCAAACCTCATGCAGATAAATAGAGATTTTTCAGCTCCACATACATCTATTAAAAAATCTGCTACAGGCGGAGGAAAGTTGCTGGTCCTTAAATTAGCTTTGTTCATGCAATACCTTTATTTTTTTCAATAGTGTATTGCGACTTGTTCATGATTTTATAATCTTGCTATCAGTATTTTTCACAAATTAAAAAAAAGTATATGAATACACTCACATTTTATATATCACCATTTTTAATACCACTGTGTAGTTAACATACAGAATAGATTGTACAGTAAATAATTATAGAATACATTCACATGCCCATTGAGATTGTTAGAAATGAAGTCTGTTCGTCACTCGTTTAAAGTTAGCTTTTAAATTACCCTCTCATATGCAATTATCCTTTGTGTGTATGACTAGTAAGAAACGCTGTATAGGGAATTTTACATGCCATTATTTTCTGTAGATAAAGCACCCATACAAAGCACATAATGTTGTGTCAATTAAGCATATTTTAGTAAAGCAAATAACTCAAACTTTAAATCTCCAAAAATCTTTAAAGTGCAACTGTCGGCAAACTCCTAAATGTTCTGTGGTCTTACCCTTTGATAACCTGTGAACCAGTGAAGTGACTGGCACCGGCTAGTAGCATCAGTATAGTATAGTGGGTGGATTGATAGATGAACCTGGCAGCGGCATTTAGGACAGACTGAAGGGGGGAGAATTTAGTGAGAGCGAGACCGATTAGTAATGAGTTGCAGTACAAACAACAAGAGTTTTGTCCGGTTCCACCATAAGAAAAGGGTGGATTCCAGAGATATTCTTGAGGTGCAGAGTATAAGTGATTGGATATGGGGAACAAAGGTAAAATCTGAGTCAAAAATGACCCAGGAGTTATGATAGTGCTGCAGACCGAAATTGAAATATCAAGTCTAGTTTGGTTAGTAGATAGGTGTCAGTTGTTTTTCTGTGAACAACTTATTTGCAAGGGAATAGTTTGCAGCTCCCTATTCTATTCATTGTTTTTCTTTGATTTTATAAGCTTCCCATTGACACAGATGCATATTCAACTTGCTTGTAGCTATTTATTTACACATCAAAGGGTATGTAAGCTTTCCTGAACAGGGAAGCTGCATCTCTATCATCTCTATGTCACCTCAGTTCACTGATATACAGTACAGACCAAAAGTTTGGACACACCTTCTCATTCAAAGAGTTTTCTTTATTATCATGACTATGAAAATTGTAGATTCACACTGAAGGCATCAAAACTATGAATTAACACATGTGGAATTATATACATAACAAAAAAGTGTGAAACAACTGAAAATATGTCATATTCTAGGTTCTTCAAAGTAGCCACCTTTTGCTTTGATTACTGCTTTGCATATTGGCATTCTCTTGATGAGCTTCAAGAGGTAGTCACCTGAAATGGTCTTCCAACAGTCTTGAAGGAGTTCCAAGAGATGTTTAGCACTTGTTGGCCCTTTCGCCTTCACTCTGCAGTCCAGCTCACCCCAAACCATCTCGATTGGGTTCAGGTCTGGTGACTGTGGAGGCCAGGTCATCTGGCGCAGCACCCCATCACTCTCCTTCATGGTCAAATAGCCCTTACACAGCCTGGAGGTGTGTTTGGGGTCATTGTCCTGTTGAAAAATAAATGATGGTCCAACTAAACGCAAACCGGATGGAATAGCATGCTGCTGCAAGATGCTGTGGTAGCCATGCTGGTTCAGTATGTCTTCAATTTTGAATAAATCCCCAACAGTGTCACCAGCAAAGCACCCCCCACACCATCACACCTCCTCCTTCATGCTTCATGGTAGGAACCAGGCATGTAGAGTCCATCCGTTCACCTTTTCTGCGTTGCACAAAGACACGGTAGTTGGAACCAAAGATCTCAAATTTGGACTCATCAGACCAAAGCACAGATTTCCACTGGTCTAATGTCCATTCCTTGTGTTCTTTAGCCCAAACAAGTCTTCTCTGCTTGTTGCCTGTCCTTAGCAGTGGTTTCCTAGCAGATATTCTACCATGAAGGCCTGATTCACACAGTCTCCTCTTAACAGTTGTTCTAGAGATGTGTCTGCTGCTAGAACTCTGTGTGGCATTGACCTGGTCTCTAATCTGAGTTGCTGTTAACCGGCGATTTCTGAGGCTGGTGACTCGGATAAACTTATCCTCCGCAGCAGAGGTGACTCTTGGTCTTCCTTTCCTGGGGCAGTCTGCATGTGAGCCAGTTTCTTTGTAGCGCTTGATGGTTTTTGTGACTGCACCTGGGGACACTTTCAAAGTTTTCCCAATTTTTCAGACTGACTGACCGACCTTCATTTCTTAAAGTAATGATGGCCACTTGTTTTTCTTTACTTAGCTGCTTTTTTCTTGCCATAATAAAAATTCTAAGAGTCTATTCAGTAGGACTATCATCTGTGTATCCACCTGACTTCTCCACAACGCAACTGATGGTCCCAACCCCATTTATAAGGCCAGAAATCCCGCTTATTAAACCTGACAGGGAACACCTGTGAAGTGAAAACCATTTCAGGTGACTACCTCTTGAAGCTCATCAAGAGAATGCCTAGAGTGTGCAAAGCAGTAATGAAAGCAAAAGGTGGCTACTTTGAAGAACCTAGAATATGACATATTTTCATTTGTTTCACACTTTTTTGTTATGTATATAATTCCATATGTGTTAATTCATAGTTTTGATGCCTTCAGTATAAGTCTACAATTTTCATAGTCATGAAAATAAAGTAAACTCTTTGAATGAGAAGGTGTGTCCAAACTTTTGGTCTGTACTGTATATATAAAAAAAATATATATATATATATAAGTTATGCAATAAGTTAAAAACAGCTCATATGCAAATCTTGTCTAGGGCGGGGAGGAGAGAGTCGCACACCAATCAGCAATATCCATCTATTCAAATTCATATCAGAGCGGTGCGCTGCAGCTGGTTTGGTATGAATACATAACTTGCAAACAGAAAGTGCCATCTGTTGCTACTCCACATCGAGGCTTGAAGCACAGAAGTGGAACACACAGACAGGAAGTGACATCTCTTGTCAATCCACATCGAGGCTTCGAATACATAAGCGGAACACAGTATATTTTGGAAGTAATGGAAAATCACATGATTCTAATTAAATAGTAATATGGGCAGCTCCATCTTGGTAACTCTCAATAAGTAAATAAATAAATGCCCAAGACCAGAATGGATGTAGAAAACACCATATTGAAAATTGGCAATAGTATAGAGCATGAAAGCAATTATAGGGCATGCATGTGGGTAATATATAATTAAATATAAATACGGTAAGTGTGCCACTTGTTAGGAACTAATCAACTGGCAAATCAGGGCATGTCAATTGTCCTGTTTGCCAATGCTGTTCTCCGGAGGCATCCAAAGGGTGAACTGGGATAAAAATAAAAACCCCTCCTTTGGTGTGCAACCCATACCTTTAATCAAAGTATAACCCACAGTGTAAATACTAAAAGTTAAAAAAGATCATTAAAAGATCATGAAAATCCAAAATCCATCCCTGCATGTGTATTTCTTCATTCGTGGTACAGCGACTTTCCTTCCCTTGCTCCTGAAATAAGAGAGAGCCAAAAACAAAAATTAGTGTAATACAGCAAAATAGATTGTATAGTGTGTAGCACAATACAGAAACTCATATTTTTCTCGTATTTTTATTTTTTCTCTCTTGCATAGGACAATTTTGCTCGCTTGGGTGTGAAGATGCCACCTGCTATGCAGAAAAACCTCTGTGATATTACACTGGAGGCTGGACAAGACCAGCAAACATAAACCAAACCAATTCCAGACACTAATCCAGTCCACCTCCCCAGAAGTCTGCGGGGTCAGGAAACAGGCTATGTGCCAGAGAAAGGGCACATTTTTTTTTTTTTTTAAATGAGACAGTTTTAAGGGGCAGTTTGCCTGAAGTACTACTGCCTGATGAATGAAATTTGGGAGAAAGTCTTGAACTTCAGCAAATTTGGAGAACGATTTATGAACACCCGGCTAGATGTACTACTGCCTGATGAATACAATTTGGGTGAAGGCATGGAACTGTTCCACATTTGGAAAATGGTGAGCCATGTTTTATGGACTACTGGCCAGAAGTACTACTGCCTGAATTAGGGTGAAGGCATAGATTTGTACCACATTTGGAGAATGAGGGAGTAATACCTGCTTAATTAAATTTAAGTGAAGGTGCTGAAGTGTGTCACATTGGGAGAATGACCAGACATTTTTTTATGGACAACCAGTCAGAGGGAGTTATTCCTGCTGAATTTAATTTTGGAGAAGGTACAGAAGTGTACCACATTTGGAGAAAGATGTTTTACAGACAGCTGGGATAAAAAGTCCAAATACCATAGAGAAGAATACAATTTGCCTAAAGATGAGGAACGGCACTACAATTACCACAACCAATTGGTATGGCAACAACTGCACCGCCAGCAACTTGGCAAGGTAGGTGGATACGGCGAGTAATTTTTATTTTTAACTGATTAACCCCTGAAAGCCCTCATTTTTCATCTCAGATGCCACAATTATTGAACCCCTCAGAAGCTGCTTCATCACTGAGGGGGGTGGCGCAATTGCCTTTCCCTGTCATTGCGCCCGCTACTTACAAAATTCAGAAAAGCAGCCAAATATAATTTTTGTAAACTTCGCTTATCTCTAATCTTCGCATCATACTTACAGTAGAAAGTGACCCCATTTTGTAAACTACATACCCATGGAATTTAAAGGGGTGTAGTGAGCACTTTGGCCCCACAGGCATTTCATAGAATTAAAAAACATTTGTCTAAAAAATTACATATTTTACAAGAAAACAAGGGATAACATGAGAAACAGAACTCCATATTTTGTTATCCTTGGCAACACCCCACATGTAATAAACTGTTCAGAAGGGAAGGAGCACCATGTTCAGGCACCATACTGCATTTTTTGAGATTCTGAGGTACCCCTACAGTGGAAACCCCCAAAAGTGACCCCAGTTTGGAAACTACAACTCCCAATCAATTTTTAAAGGGATATTTTGAGCACTGGCCCAAAAGACATTTCATAGAATTTAGAAAATCTTAGCTGTGAAAATTGTATTTATTTTTTAAAAGAAAAGCCCAGGTATTTCATTTATGCAATTGGTAACAGGAGAAAATCACCCTACGATTTGTTACTCATTTTCTTTTGAATATGACAATACCATATATGTCATCATAAAGTGCTGTATTATTAAGTGGAGTTAAAGAGAAGGAGTTCTGGTGCTGAGTTTGATTTTGTGGGAGTGATTGCAGGTGGCTGAGTGTGGTTGAAGCAGAGATCCTTGAAAGTTACATTTTTTTGCATTTTAGTACTGCCATTTAAACCCATTTTCTTCTCTGCTTGATTAAGGGGCTTGGCCTGGGCAACCAGGTGCTATAAATTGAACCACTGAACTCTCCAGAGCTTGCTCTTCCTGAGGCTTGCTCTACTAAGTGGGCTTCTTATTAAGTGGAGTTAAAGAAAAGGAGTTCTGGTGCTGAGTGTGATTTTGTGGGAGTGATTGCAGGTGGCTGAGTGTGGTTTGAAGCAGAGATCCTTGAAAGTCAAGTTTTTGCATTTTAGTACTGCCATTTAAAACTTTTTTTTCCTCTGCTGTGTATTGCCATTTAAACCCTTTTGTTTTTTTTCTCTGCTTGATTAAGGGGAGTGGCCTGGGCAACCAGGTGCTATAAATTGAACCACTGAACTCTCCCAAAGCTTGCTCTTTTGAGGCTCGCTGTACCAGTGGCTTCTTATTAAGAGGAGTTAAAGAAAAGGAGTTTAAGACAAGAAGCAGGTAACTAAGGTTGAATATAATTTCCTTGTGTGTTGTTGGCTAAATTCTAGGTAGTCCTTTAACTATAGCAGACAGGGTCAAATTCTAAATCATATTTACTGTTTTACTTTTTTACTGTTGTAATCCCCATTTAGTATGTGTTGCACAATTGACAACGCAGTCCAGTGCACATCTTGCATGATGTATGCAGTCCTAGAACAGCCATTCGAGGGTGTATATCTTTGTTCAAGATGTGAGCAAATTAACCGTTTGGAATCGCAAATCGAGTCTCTAAACAGGCAAGTGGCAACACTGAGAGGCATAGACAATTTGCAAAAGAGTTTGCCTCTCACTGAGCAAGCACTCTTTGGGGTAGATGAGGGGGAGTGTGACAGAGAGGAGGCTGAGGAAAGTGAGGTAGCTAGCTGGGTAGCAGTTAGAAAGCGGGTAGAGCAAAGAGTGCCAGGGAGGCTAGCCCTGATCTGACACACCCCAACAAGTTTGCACGTTTGGCATATGAGGGATGTCAGTCCAGGGACAACACTGCTGCAGCCGGACACTTCCTCTGCCAGTCAGGGAAATGTCAGCTCCAGTAAGCAGGGGGCCAGAAGAGCAGGAAAAGCCAGACAGGTGCTAGTAGTGGCAGACTCCATTATTATTGAACAGATAGGGCAATCTGTCACAAAGACTGTGATCGCCAAACAGTGTGCTGTCTTCCTGGCGCTAGAGTTCGACACATCGTGGATCGGGTTGACAGATTACTGGGAAGGGCTGGAGAAGATCCAGCGGTCATGGTCCATATCGGAACCAATGACAAAGTTAGAGGTAGGTGGAGAGTCCTTAAAAATGATTTCAGGGATTAAGGTCAAAAGCTTAGGGCAAGGACCTCAAGGGTAGTATTTTCCAAGATACTGCCTGTACCATGGGCCACACAAGAAAGGCAGCAGGAGATTAAGGAGATTAACAAGTGGCTCAAGAACTTGTGTAGGAAGGAGAGGTTTGGGTTCCTGGAGAACTGGGCCGACTTCTCTATCGGCTACAGGCTCTATCGTAGGGACGGGCTGCACCTCAATGGGGAAGGGGCCTCTGTGCTGGGGAGAAAGATGGTTAGAAAGTTGGAGGAGTGTTTAAAATAGGGATTGGGGGAAGGGAAATTACATTATAGGAGGGGAAGATAGGGCAGATAGAGACTGGGGGCAAGGTAGTGGGACTGGGGGAGGAATGGAAGGAGGGACTAGAACAGTTCAGAAGGAAAGGTGTAGGGTAAAAAATATACATAAACCTCTCAAATCATAATGAGGTGGTTATTATGGGGGACTTTAACTACTCAGATATAGACTGGGAAACGGAAACTTGTATATCTCATAAAGGAAACAGGTTCTTGGCAATAACCAAAGACAATTACCTCTCCCAACTGGTTCAGGACCCGACTAGAGGGACGGCCATACATAGTATTAACCAATAGGCCTGACAGAACAACAGACATGCAGGTTGGGAGACACCTGGGAAATAGTGACCATAAAGTAATAACCTTCCAATTATCATTCAATAGATCGTTTCTACAGGGAGGAAGAAAAATACCAAACTTCAAAAAAGCCAACTAAAAGAGGCCATAGGCCTAACTAACTGAGACAAAGTCCTCAAAATTACAGCCACAAAATGGGATTTCTTTAAAAGCATCCTAAAATCTCATTGTAAGAGGTACATACCGTATGGGAATAAAAGGTTAATGAACAAAAAGAAACCAATGTGGATTAATAGAACTGTAAAGAAAGCAATAAATGACAAAAAAAAAGCATATAAATCACTAAAACAGGAGGGTAGCACGGAAGCACTGAAAAACTATAATGAAAAAAATAGAACATGTAAAAAACAAATAAAAGCGGCTAAACTTAAGAGATTAATTGCCAAAGAGAGTAAAACTAACCCTAAAATGTTCTTTAATTATATAAATGTTAAAAAGTATAAATCTGAAGGTGTTGTCCCTTATAGAGTAACGAGGGGGGAGTCGCAGAGAGCGACGAGGAGAAAGCAAAGCTGTTAAATATTTTTTTATTCAATGTATTCACTGAGGAAAATAAACTGTCAGATGACATGCAGAATGAAAAATAAATTCCCCCTTAAAAGTGTCCAGTCTGACCCAGAAAGAAGTACATCAGCGATTAAAAAAGATTAAAATAGACAAATCGCTAGGACCAGATCAGGCTTGATCGGGCAAACACTGCGTTTTGGGTGGAGGGAGAACTAAAGTGACACTAGTACTATTATAGATCTGACCGTGATCAGTTTTGATCACTTCCAGATACTATAAAAGTACAAATGCTGATTAGCGATACGCTAATCAGCGAATAACGGACTGCGGTGCGGTGGGCTGGGCGCTAACCGATCCCTAAACTACCTAACCAAGGGGCCTAAACTATACTGAAACCTAACAGTCAATACCAGTGAAAAAAAAAAGTGACAGTTTGCACTGATCACTTTTTTCTTTTCACTTGTGATTGACAGGGGTGATCAAAGGGTTAATTGGGGTTCAGGGGGGTGATCTGGGGCTAAAGTGTAGTGTTTGGTGTACTCACTGTGAAGCCTGCTCCTCTGCTGGATCCAACCGACGAAAAGAACCAGCAGAGGAGCAGGCAGCCATATAACAGATCATATTTACAAATATGATCTGTTATCTGGCTTCTGATTGGATTTTTTAAAAATCAGCAACCTGCCAGCCAATGATCGCGGCTGGCAGGTTGCTGACGAAATACTCCTGTACGAAATGCTGGCGCGAACTGCGCATGCGCGGGCGCATATTTGCGTCATCTCGCTTCTCGCGAGATGATGCGTATATGCGTGACTCTGCGCAGCGCTGCCACCTCCGGACCGCACATCTGCGTTAGGCGGTCCGGAGGTGGTTAAACCTGTCCCTAAGGCGTCTATCTATTCAGATAGAAAGGGACATAACCGCATCAAGGGAAAAGGGGGTCTCATATAATGCAAGCGCATCCTTAACCCTTTCGGATAACCCAGAGCAGAACTGACTCCTGAGAGCCGGGTCGTTCCATTGGGTATCCGTAGCCCACCTACGGAAGTCAGAGCAATACTCCTCTACCGGCCGCTCTCCTTGTAGGAGTCTCCGTAATCTTGATTCAGCCAGTGCTACTCGGTCAGGGTCGTCATATATGAGACCCAAGGCCCCGAAAAACTCATCCACTGACCGAAGAGCCTGGGAATCAGTGGGTAAAGAGAACGCCCAGGACTGCGGGTCCCCCTGCAGCAGGGAAATAACAACCCCCACCCGCTGTTCTTCATTATCAGAGGAGTAAGGGCGCAGTTTAAAATATAATTTACAGGCCTCACGGAAAATCTGTCAGGGAGAGGGACCTTGGGTTCCGCAACAACCTGGTTAGCAGTAGCAACCGCTGGGCTTGCGGTCAGTTGTAATTGTTGCTGTTGCTGGAGGACCGACGCCTTCAATCCTGCCACCTCCAAAGACAGGCCATGAAATTGTTTGGACAGAGCAGCAATTGGATCCATACTGGATTCTAAGTAGGTAAAAAAAAATAAAAAAAAATAAAAAAAATTACTCACCCGTGCGGCGATCACGTGCCTAAACCCTGGCTTGCCCTAAAATGAGCCCTGGATAGTGATCGGGCCGGTGGGATCGCTAGTCCGCATCACTGACACTAAGAGTGAAACACCAGGAAGAGCACAGACAATACAGACAAACACATAAACCCAGGTGGGCGACCACAGCAGACCACAAAGGTCCAACAGGGATCCGGAGGGAAAGGTTCTGGACCAACAACCAGAGAACGCAGCAATACAGCTCCATTGGGTCAGTATAGAAGTCCAGGCAGGAAGCTCTATATCTGGCAACCAGAGAAGTGTGAGAGGGGAATATAAGGAGGTTGGGAGTGCTGGACAAGGAACAGCTGAAGAGAAGGAGCTACGGATCCCTGAGTGAGCCAAAAAGGGTTGCAAAGTAAACCCAGAAAGCTATCATAAGGAAACAGCCCTATCTTACATAAAGCGCGCAGCCAACCGCTGCGACTTCCTGACCCCGGGTATAACGGAGTCAGGCGTGGTTCTTGACACCCTCATGACAGTGAAGGTCTGATAGTCTCGGCATACTGCTTAATACGCTTGCTGCTACATTGCAATTGTTGCTGCATTACAATTACATATTTTTTTTCTTCAAAACCTCAAGTTTCTGCAAAGGCTCATTGCCAGCACAGCATCCAAAGAAGCTAGAAGCTTCTTGTTTATCCATACACTGTATATAGGGAGAATATTCATAGCTCCTAGTTAGTCTTCTACAGTTAGAGAACAGTGCTTAAAAGAGGAGACTCTGCCAGACTATTGAGTGAACAGAAGACGCTGAGACGGGGATACTCTGCCATAGACCCTGGAGAGAAAGGGACAGCTTGCTCAGGCCATTCCTCAGCATCAAACCCTTCTTATGCCAGGGAGAAGACTGGAGAAGCCAGCCCTATTCCTTGTCTGTATTGTTTTGAAACTGAATTCCTACAGTAAAGATACACACTGGTTTAGGCTCCATTCACACGTCTGCAATTCTGTTCCGCATTTTGCGGAACGGAGTTGCAGACCCATTCATTTCTATGTGCTGCCCGGATCTGGAATTGCGGACCCAGTTATTTCTGAGTTGCGGACCCATTCATTTCTATGTGCTGCCCGGATCTGGAATTGCGGACCCATTCATTTCTGAGTTGCGGACCCATTCATTTCTATGTGCTGCCCGGATCTGGAATTGCGTATACGCACTTCCATTCTCGAAAAAAATTGAACATGTCCTATTCTTGTCCAAATTGATAAAGAAAAGAATAGGCATTTTCATATTAAGTGCCGGCAATGTGCAGGCCGCAAAATGTGGAACACACATTGCCGGTGTCTGTGTTTTGCGGATCCGCGGAGCCACAAAACACACACACGGACGTGTGAATGGACCCTTACTGTGGACCCTGACTCTCTGGACTTGTTTTACATAGGCATAATTACTGTGATGGTGCAAATGTGGGCATACATACTGTGATGGGGCACATTTGCACATAACTACTGTGATGGAGGCATATATGGGCATAACTACTGTGGGGAGTGCATGTGGGCATAACTACTGTGAAGAGAGCATATGTGGGTATAACTACTGTGATGGGAGCACAAATGGGCATAACTACTGTTAGTGTTAATGAAGTGGAATTCGATCAGAATTTAAGGAAACATTTTATTCACCAGAATTTCAAATTTCCTCACACTTTGTGGCAATAAATCACATTCTTTCTAAAATGGCTGCTAAACATGTTACAAATGAAAGTAAGAAGGCTGGGAATGAGGGATCATCCATAATTAGGGATGAGCGAACTCGAACTGTATAGTTCGGGTTCGTACCGAATTTTGGGGTGTCCGTGACACGGACCCGAACCCGGACATTTTCGTAAAAGTCCGGGTTCGGGTTCGGTGTTCGTCGCTTTCTTCGCGCTTTTGTGACGCTTTCTTGGCGCTTTTTGAAAGGCTGCAAAGCAGCCAATCAACAAGCGTCATACTACTTGCCCCAAGAGGCCATCACAGCCATGCCTACTATTGGCATGGCTGTGATTGGCCAGAGCACCATGTGACCCAGCCTCTATTTAAGCTGGAGTCACATAGCGCCGCCCGTCACTCTGCTCTGATTAGCGTAGGGAGAGGTTGCGGCTGCGACAGTAGGGCGAGATTAGGCAGATTAACTCCTCCAAAGGACTTGATTAACTGATCGATCTGCAGCTGTGGATCATTGAGCTGCTGATCCTCAATTGCTCACTGTTTTTAGGCTGCACAGACCGTTTGTCAGTCTCATTTTTCTGGGGTGATCGGCGGCCATTTTGTGTCTTGTGGTGCGCCAGCACAAGCTGCGACCAAGTGCATTTAACCCTCAATGGTGTGGTTGTTTTTTGGCTAAAGCCTACATCAGGGTGAAGCTGTCACACCAAGTGCATTTAACCAGCAATAGTCTGTTCATTTTTTGGCCATATACAAAATCAGGGGCAAGCTGCGCCTGTCACCAAGTGCATTTAACCCTCAATGGTGTGGTTGTTTTTTGGCTAAAGCCTACATCAGGGTGAAGCTGTCACACCAAGTGCATTTAACCAGCAATAGTCTGTTCATTTTTTGGCCATATACAAAATCAGGGGCAAGCTGCGCCTGTCACCAAGTGCATTTAACCCTCAATGGTGTGGTTGTTTTTTGGCTAAAGCCTACATCAGGGTGAAGCTGTCACACCAAGTGCATTTAACCAGCAATAGTCTGTTCATTTTTTGGCCATATACAAAATCAGGGGCAAGCTGCGCCTGTCACCAAGTGCATTTAACCCTCAATGGTGTGGTTGTTTTTTGGCTAAAGCCTACATCAGGGTGAAGCTGTCACACCAAGTGCATTTAACCAGCAATAGTCTGTTCATTTTTTGGCCATATCCCAGTCTAATTCTGTCACTAAATCCATACCGGTCACCCAGCGCCTAAATACTAGGCCTCAAATTTATATCCAGCTAAATCTGTCCCTAGTGCTGTAGCTGGGCGAGTTATTTAGTGTCCGTTCAAGCACATTTCTTGTTCTGGGTTGAAATACAATTCCCAATTTAGCAATTTCATAATTTAGTGGTTCCTGCTATATCAGAGCTATTTGAAATCTATCCCAAAAAGGGTATATAATATTGAAGGTGCACATTGGGTCATTCAGAATAACTTCACACACACCCGCTACTGTGTATTTCCAAGTCTAATTCTGTCACTAAACCCATACCTGTCACCCAGCGCCTAAATACTAGGCCTCAAATTTAAATCCCTCTAAATCTCTCGTTACCCACCGCTGTACTGTTGTTGCTGGGCAAGATATTTAGTGTCCGTCAAAGCACATTTTTTGTTCTGGGTTGAAGTACAATTCCCAATTTAGCAATTTCATAATTTAGTGGTTTCTGCTATATCAGAGCTATTTGAAATCTATCCCTAAAAGGGTATATAATATTGAAGGTGCACATAGGGTCATTCAGAATAACTTCACACACACGCTTCTGTGCATTTCCAAGTCTAATTCTGTCACTAAATCCATACCGGTGACCCAGCGCCTAAATACTAGGCCTCAAATTTAAATCCCTCTAAATCTCTCGTTACCCACCGCTGTACTGTTGTTGCTGGGCAAGATATTTAGTGTCCGTCAAAGCACATTTTTTGTTCTGGGTTGAAGTACAATTCCCAATTTAGCAATTTCATAATTTAGTGGTTTCTGCTATATCAGAGCTATTTGAAATCTATCCCTAAAAGGGTATATAATATTGAAGGTGCACATAGGGTCATTCAGAATAACTTCACACACACGCTTCTGTGCATTTCCAAGTCTAATTCTGTCACTAAATCCATACCGGTGACCCAGCGCCTAAATACTAGGCCTCAAATTTAAATCCCTCTAAATCTCTCGTTACCCACCGCTGTACTGTTGTTGCTGGGCAAGATATTTAGTGTCCGTCAAAGCACATTTTTTGTTCTGGGTTGAAGTACAATTCCCAATTTAGCAATTTCATAATTTAGTGGTTTCTGCTATATCAGAGCTATTTGAAATCTATCCCTAAAAGGGTATATAATATTGAAGGTGCACATAGGGTCATTCAGAATAACTTCACACACACGCTTCTGTGCATTTCCAAGTCTAATTCTGTCACTAAATCCATACCGGTGACCCAGCGCCTAAATACTAGGCCTCAAATTTAAATCCCTCTAAATCTCTCGTTACCCACCGCTGTACTGTTGTTGCTGGGCAAGATATTTAGTGTCCGTCAAAGCACATTTTTTGTTCTGGGTTGAAGTACAATTCCCAATTTAGCAATTTCATAATTTAGTGGTTTCTGCTATATCAGAGCTATTTGAAATCTATCCCTAAAAGGGTATATAATATTGAAGGTGCACATAGGGTCATTCAGAATAACTTCACACACACGCTTCTGTGCATTTCCAAGTCTAATTCTGTCACTAAACCCATACCTGTCACCCAGCGCCTAAATACTAGGCCTCAAATTTAAATCCCTCTAAATCTCTCGTTACCGCTGTACTGTTGTAGCTGGGAAAGTTATTTAGTGCCCGTCAAAGCACATTTTTTGTTCTGGGTTGAAGTACAATTCCCAATTTAGCAATTTCATAATTTAGTGGTTCCTGCTATATCAGAGCTATTTGAAATCTATCCCAAAAAGGGTATATAATATTCAAGGTGCACATTGGGTCATTCAGAATAACTTCACACACACGCTTCTGTGCATTTCCAAGTCTAATTCTGTCACTAAATCCATACCGGTCACCCAGCGCCTAAATACTAGGCCTCAAATTTATATCCCGCTGAATTTGAATACAATACATTGGGCCAAATAATATATTTGTTGTTGTGGTGAACCATAACAATGAGAAAAACATCTAGTAAGGGACGCGGACGTGGACATGGTCGTGGTGGTGTTAGTGGACCCTCTGGTGCTGGGAGAGGACGTGGCCGTTCTGCCACATCCACACGTCCTAGTGTACCAACTACCTCAGGTCCCAGTAGCCGCCAGAATTTACAGCGATATATGGTGGGGCCCAATGCCGTTCTAAGGATGGTAAGGCCTGAGCAGGTACAGGCATTAGTCAATTGGGTGGCCGACAGTGGATCCAGCACGTTCACATTATCTCCCACCCAGTCTTCTGCAGAAAGCGCACAGATGGCGCCTGAAAACCAACCCCATCAGTCTGTCACATCACCCCCATGCATACCAGGGAAACTGTCTCAGCCTCAAGTTATGCAGCAGTCTCTTATGCTGTTTGAAGACTCCGCTGGCAGGGTTTCCCAAGGGCATCCACCTAGCCCTTCCCCAGCGGTGAAAGACATAGAATGCACTGACGCACAACCACTTATGTTTCCTGATGATGAGGACATGGGAATACCACCTCAGCATGTCTCTGATGATGACGAAACACAGGTGCCAACTGCTGCGTCTTTCTGCAGTGTGCAGACTGAACAGGAGGTCAGGGATCAAGACTGGGTGGAAGACGATGCAGGGGACGATGAGGTCCTAGACCCCACATGGAATGAAGGTCGTGCCACTGACTTTCACAGTTCGGAGGAAGAGGCAGTGGTGAGACCGAGCCAACAGCGTAGCAAAAGAGGGAGCAGTGGGCAAAAGCAGAACACCCGCCGCCAAGAGACTCCGCCTGCTACTGACCGCCGCCATCTGGGACCGAGCACCCCAAAGGCAGCTTCAAGGAGTTCCCTGGCATGGCACTTCTTCAAACAATGTGCTGACGACAAGACCCGAGTGGTTTGCACGCTGTGCCATCAGAGCCTGAAGCGAGGCATTAACGTTCTGAACCTGAGCACAACCTGCATGACCAGGCACCTGCATGCAAAGCATGAACTGCAGTGGAGTAAACACCTTAAAACCAAGGAAGTCACTCAGGCTCCCCCTGCTACCTCTTCTGCTGCTGCCGCCTCGGCCTATTCTGCTGCTGCCGCCTCGGCCTCTTCCTCCGCCTCTGGAGGAACGTTGGCACCTGCCGCCCAGCAAACAGGGGATGTACCACCAACACCACCACCACCACCTCCGTCACCAAGCGTCTCAACCATGTCACACGCCAGCGTTCAGCTCTCCATCTCACAAACATTTGATAGAAAGCGTAAATTCCCACCTAGCCACCCTCGATCCCTGGCCCTGAATGCCAGCATTTCTAAACTACTGGCCTATGAAATGCTGTCATTTAGGCTGGTGGACACAGACAGCTTCAAACAGCTCATGTCGCTTGCTGTCCCACAGTATGTTGTTCCCAGCCGGCACTACTTCTCCAAGAGAGCCGTGCCTTCCCTGCACAACCAAGTATCCGATAAAATCAAGTGTGCACTGCGCAACGCCATCTGTAGCAAGGTCCACCTAACCACAGATACGTGGACCAGTAAGCACGGCCAGGGACGCTATATCTCCCTAACTGCACACTGGGTAAATGTAGTGGCAGCTGGGCCCCAGGCGGAGAGCTGTTTGGCGCACGTCCTGCCGCCGCCAAGGATCGCAGGGCAACATTCTTTGCCTCCTGTTGCCACCTCCTCCTTCTCGGCTTCCTCCTCCTCTTCTTCCACCTGCTCATCCAGTCAGCCACACACCTTCACCACCAACTTCAGCACAGCCCGGGGTAAACGTCAGCAGGCCATTCTGAAACTCATATGTTTGGGGGACAGGCCCCACACCGCACAGGAGTTGTGGCGGGGTATTGAACAACAGACCGACGAGTGGTTGCTGCCGGTGAGCCTCAAGCCCGGCCTGGTGGTGTGTGATAATGGGCGAAATCTCGTTGCAGCTCTGGGACTAGCCAATTTGACGCACATCCCTTGCTTGGCGCATGTGCTGAATTTGGTGGTGCAGAAGTTCATTCACAACTACCCCGACATGTCAGAGCTGCTGCATAAAGTGCGGGCCGTCTGTTCGCGCTTCCGGCGTTCACATCCTGCCGCTGCTCGCCTGTCTGCGCTACAGCGTAACTTCGGCCTTCCCGCTCACCGCCTCATATGCGACGTGCCCACCAGGTGGAACTCCACCTTGCACATGCTGGACAGACTGTGCGAGCAGCAGCAGGCCATAGTGGAGTTTCAGCTGCAGCACGCACGGGTCAGTCGCACTACAGAACAGCACCACTTCACCACCAATGACTGGGCCTCCATGCGAGACCTGTGTGCCCTGTTGCGCTGTTTCGAGTACTCCACCAACATGGCCAGTGGCGATGACACCGTTATCAGCGTTACAATACCACTTCTATGTCTCCTTGAGAAAACACTTAGGGCGATGATGGAACAGGAGGTGGCCCAGGAGGAGGAGGAGGAGGATGAGGAAGAGGGGTCATTTTTAGCACTTTCAGGCCAGTCTCTTCGAAGTGACTCAGAGGGAGGTTTTTTGCAACAGCAGAGGCCAGGTACAAATGTGGCCAGCCAGGGCCCACTACTGGAGGACGAGGAGGACGAGGATGAGGAGGAGGTGGAGGAGGATGAGGATGAAGCATGGTCACAGCGGGGTGGCACCCAACGCAGCTCGGGTCCATCACTGGTGCGTGGCTGGGGGGAAAGGCAGGACGATGACGATACGCCTCCCACAGAGGACAGCTTGTCCTTACCCCTGGGCAGCCTGGCACACATGAGCGACTACATGCTGCAGTGCCTGCGCAACGACAGCAGAGTTGCCCACATTTTAACCTGTGCGGACTACTGGGTTGCCACCCTGCTGGATCCACGCTACAAAGACAATGTGCCCACCTTACTTCCTGCACTGGAGCGTGATAGGAAGATGCGCGAGTACAAGCGCACGTTGGTAGACGCGCTACTGAGAGCATTCCCAAATGTCACAGGGGAACAAGTGGAAGCCCAAGGCCAAGGCAGAGGAGGAGCAAGAGGTCGCCAAGGCAGCTGTGTCACGGCCAGCTCCTCTGAGGGCAGGGTTAGCATGGCAGAGATGTGGAAAACTTTTGTCAACACGCCACAGCTAACTGCACCACCACCTGATACGCAACGTGTTAGCAGGAGGCAACATTTCACTAACATGGTGGAACAGTACGTGTGCACACCCCTCCACGTACTGACTGATGGTTCGGCCCCATTCAACTTCTGGGTCTCTAAATTGTCCACGTGGCCAGAGCTAGCCTTTTATGCCTTGGAGGTGCTGGCCTGCCCGGCAGCCAGCGTTTTGTCTGAACGTGTATTCAGCACGGCAGGGGGCGTCATTACAGACAAACGCAGCCGCCTGTCTACAGCCAATGTGGACAAGCTGACGTTCATAAAAATGAACCAGGCATGGATCCCACAGGACCTGTCCGTCCCTTGTCCAGATTAGACATTAACTACCTCCCCATAACCATATATTATTGGACTCCAGGGCACTTCCTCATTCAATCCTATTTTTATTTTCATTTTACCATTATATTGCGATGCTACCCAAAGTTGAATGAACCTCTCCTCTGCCTGTGTGCTAGGCCTAAATATATGCCAATGGACTGTTGCAGTGGTGGCTGACATGAAGCCTGATTCTCTGCTATGACATGCAGACTAATTCTCTGCTGACATGAAGCCAGATTGTCTGTTACGGGACCTCTCTCCTCTGCCTGGGTGCTGGGCCTAAATTTATGACAATGGACTGTTGCAGTGGTGGCTGACGTGAAGCCTGATTCTCTGCTATGACATGCAGACTGATTCTCTGCTGACATGAAGCCAGATCGTCTGTTACGGGACCTCTCTGCTCTGCCTGTGTGCTAGGCCTAAATATATGCCAATGGACTGTTGCAGTGGTGGGTGACGTGAAGCCTCATTCTCTGCTATGACATGCAGACTGATTCTCTGCTGACATGAAGCCAGATTGTCTGTTACGGGACCTCTCTGCTCTGCCTGTGTGCTAGGCCTAAATATATGCCAATGGACTGTTGCAGTGGTGGGTGACGTGAAGCCTCATTCTCTGCTATGACATGCAGACTGATTCTCTGCTGTCATGAAGCCAGATTGTCTGTTACGGGACCTCTCTGCTCTGCCTGTGTGCTAGGCCTAAATATATGCCAATGGACTGTTGCAGTGGTGGGTGACGTGAAGCCTCATTCTCTGCTATGACATGCAGACTGATTCTCTGCTGACATGAAGCCAGATTGTCTGTTACGGGACCTCTCTGCTCTGCCTGTGTGCTAGGCCTAAATATATGCCAATGGACTGTTGCAGTGGTGGGTGACGTGAAGCCTCATTCTCTGCTATGACATGCAGACTGATTCTCTGCTGTCATGAAGCCAGATTGTCTGTTACGGGACCTCTCTGCTCTGCCTGTGTGCTAGGCCTAAATATATGCCAATGGACTGTTGCAGTGGTGGGTGACGTGAAGCCTCATTCTCTGCTATGACATGCAGACTAATTCTCTGCTGACATGAAGACAGATTCTCTGTTACGGGACCTCTCTCCTCTGCCTGTGTGTGTGCTGGGCCTAAATATATGCCAATGGACTGTTGCAGTGGTGGCTGACGTGAAGCCTCATTCTCTGCTATGACATGCAGACTGATTCTCTGCTGACATGAAGCCAGATTCTCTGTTACGGGACCTCTCTCCTCTGCCTGTGTGTGTGCTGGGCCTAAATATATGCCAATGGACTGTTGCAGTGGTGGCTGACGTGAAGCTTAATTCTCTGCTATGACATGCAGACTGATTCTCTGCTGACATGAAGCCAGATTCTCTGTTACGGGACCTCTCTCCTCTGCCTGTGTGTGTGCTGGGCCTAAATATATGCCAATGGACTGTTGCAGTGGTGGCTGACGTGAAGCCTCATTCTCTGCTATGACATGCAGACTGATTCTCTGCTGACATGAAGCCAGATTCTCTGTTACGGGACCTCTCTCCTCTGCCTGTGTGTGTGCTGGGCCTAAATATATGCCAATGGACTGTTGCAGTGGTGGCTGACGTGAAGCCTCATTCTCTGCTATGACATGCAGACTGATTCTCTGCTGACATGAAGCCAGATTCTCTGTTACGGGACCTCTCTCCTCTGCCTGTGTGCTAGGCCTAAATATATGCCAATGGACTGTTGCAGTGGTGGCTGACGTGAAGCCTCATTCTCTGCTATGACATGCAGACTAATTCTCTGCTGACATGAAGACAGATTCTCTGTTACGGGACCTCTCTCCTCTGCCTGGGTGCCGGGGCCTAAATATCTGAGAATGGACTGTTCCAGTGGTGGGTGACGGGAAGCCAGATTCTCTGCTATGGAACCTCTCTCCAATTGATTTTGGTTAATTTTTATTTATTTAATTTTTATTTTAATTAATTTCCCTATCCACATTTGTTTGCAGGGGATTTACCTACATGTTGCTGCCTTTTGCAGCCCTCTAGCCCTTTCCTGGGCTGTTTTACAGCCGTTTTAGTGCCGAAAAGTTCGGGTCCCCATTGACTTCAATGGGGTTCGGGTTCGGGACGAAGTTCGGATCGGGTTCGGATCCCGAACCCGAACATTTCCGGGATGTTCGGCCGAACTTCTCGAACCCGAACATCCAGGTGTTCGCTCAACTCTATCCATAATGTCTTTCAGTCAGGCAATCAGCAGAAGCCCGGCCCCTGTGATGTTACAGTCCTATAAAAAGCCTAATCCTGCCATTTTACAGTGAATTGAGTATAGGGACAGATGTGAAAAGTGGTAGGGAGAGTTTTTTACAAAGCTTTAATAGTATAATCTGGGATAGGGACTGTAGCGGAGCGCTAGTGTGACATAGGCTTTCTTTGCCGGTATTCCAAGGGTTACTTTAGGATCAGGTTATTATCACAGGAAGCACAGAATCAGTAGTAAATAAAACCATCCACGAATATCCCATCACTCTTCCCAATAACTGGACGACACACAGTATCATGAGCAGGACACTGTTTAATGCCGCATTAATGCCTACTTTTATACCACTCTCCCATGCAAGGGAGACACCTACAGAAAATTATCAATTCTTCAATCTCAGACTGGTTACAGCCCACACATCCCCTCCCCTCAGCCTGAGAAGTAATTCAATCAACAGTCCAGTTGAGACATACATTGTTGCCATTGTGTTTCTACTGCACAACCAGACGAATGCTCAGCAGGTTACTGATTCCTTTTTTTGTAGGGGGGTCTTCATGGGTAAGGTCATGCGTTGTCCAGGGCCACAGGAAATAGAACTGTCCCTGTTGCACTCTGCTTGACCTACTATGACCCTAATACCCTAACACGGGATCCATGCCCCGCAAGGGGTGGTCCCGTCCGGAACCTTGCCCTGGTCTAAGGTCCCTATGAAACCCTGCCAGGGTAGTGGAAAGGGCACCTAATATAGTGAAACTAGAATTAAATATAACAGAACCGTGGGTATAGAAAGGGTATGTTCATGTGTCCCTATGTGTTTCTTCAATTGAACATACTCGGAAATGATAATATAATCAACCCCTTGAATCGTCAGGGGACGGGGGTTAGTACAAGTGACCGCTGCCTAAATCGCTTAGTGTCAGTGATATACTACTGAGCACGAGTGGGAAGGGCAGACTGAAGTAAGTCACTCAAAGTACTCGGTCTATTTACACTGAGAACATCCTCAAACCGCATAAGGTAATATACTTATGTTGGGCAGTTGGGAGGGAGGTGCTGGCTACCTCTAACCACTCAGTGGTATATGACATGGTTATTTTATATCTAGAATGCGTATGGCAAAATCCAGGTATATAATCAACCCTAGGTGCGTGTGGCATCCATCTGACTGGACCGGCATCAGTTGGTTTGTATGAGGCCGGGGATGTGGCGTCCCTAGGATAGGGAAAAGTGTGGTGTAGGAAGCATGCCGCCTAATTTTTTTCGGGTGTGAACATATCCCCCTGTCTGAGACTCTACCCCTTCCATGTATGCCCCACCCCTTTCATGATGTGTCCTCCATGCCCTATGCGCTAGTGTGACATAGGCTTTCTTTGCCGGTATTCCAAGGGTTACTTTAGGATCAGGTTATTATCACAGGAAGCACAGAATCAGTAGTAAATAAAACCATCCACGAATATCCCATCACTCTTCCCAATAACTGGACAACACACAGTATCATGAGCAGGACACTGTTTAATGCCGCATTAATGCCTACTTTTATACCACTCTCCCATGCAAGGGAGACACCTACAGAAAATTATCAATTCTTCAATCTCAGACTGGTTACAGCCCACACATCCCCTTCCCTCAGCCTGAGAAGTAATTCAATCAACAGTCCAGTTGAGACATACATTGTTGCCATTGTGTTTCTACTGCACAACCAGATGAATGCTCAGCAGGTTACTGATTCCTTTTTTTTTTACAAGTAATGAACCATAGGGAATTAAACATAACATTGCAAATCCAATCAACAGTCCAGTTGAAACATCAATTGTAGCCAAACACAATCTGCTACAGGACAGTGTTTTTGAACGGTTACACCTTGTTCTCTTTTGATTTATCGCCGGATCAAGAACCCGGCGGTCATTTCTCTCTAGTAAAAACTGGCAATCTGAGAGCTGAAATTAGATTTGCCGAACCGATTGCGAACACAATTAACATGATTGTATATTCAGTTCATGAAAATATTATTGAAATAAATAATAGGTGGGAGGTGTTATATGATTTTCAATAAACATGAATAATTATGAAATTGCCTGTGTTATTAAAACTGATATTAATTCCCAGCGCATATTTAAAGGTGTATTTACATGCGATTTATTACGGGGGATAAATACGGATAAATCATATTAGCGGGGGATTTTAATTATCTTATACCCGAATGATGTATCTATTTTTTTGATAGTTATGGTTTATCACCCGCAAATGAAATATTTCCTGGCGACTTTATGAAGTTTTTATATAAAAATTCTAAGACTATAAGGTATCAAAACAAATAGAAGATGCCGTTAGTACGGTCTGCGGACATTACTGTATCTATATCTTACAATGTCTCGCTAAAGGAATGTCTTTTGAAAATGTGTTAAAAATTTTCACTAACGATTTTAGAAAAAAAATTACCGTATTGTGCGTTCATTTGTAACAAAACGCATGAAACGATTATGTATACAATGCTGTAATTACAATCAAACGTGTCTGTCCCAACGGGTTGTTGAAAAATGTACGGTCTCGTATTGTAAAAATAAAGAAAATTAATAAAGCTTTTAAAACAAAGAAAATTTGTCATAGTTTGATTTTTAATGCTATTATTATTAAAGCACCTAACACATTTCATAAGAATTTAATTGGTCTGATAAGTTGATAAACCATTAATGGTCAAATACAACTGTAGTAAGAATCAATATAAATTTAATATCAAGCAATATAAATGTAATATCAAGCAATATAAAAGGGGCGGGGTATCTGTATAAAGGGGGGCATGGTACCTGTCACTTTACAGTTTGACGAAACATATACCCCCTTACTACTCATATGCAATGTTTCCATACGTTGGAACTCTATCTTCCATATAGGACTATGAGAGGAACAGTAGGAGCATGAGGGCAAAAAGGAAGACCAAGCAGATGACTCTGACCAGGGGCGGACTAGGAACTTAAAATGGCCCTGGAAAAATACTAAAAGTGGCCCTGTTTTATAGTCGGCTCCACAAAGATGGAAGGCATGGCCAGCAATACCTTATGGTGGCACATTATACCACCACAAGAGAGCCAAATACCACATGCCACCACAAAATACTGCCAGAATACATCCCCAAAACTTCCACTGGCTGGCCGTGAGGAGGGCTCAGCTGGCCCCCTGGGCATCGGCCCACAGGGAAATGCTCTTACAGAACTTGGCAGTACGCAGTGGAGCTAGAGGCAAGAAGTACTTCCGATTCCCTTGTGCAAATGGCTAGATGCATGCTGAGTTACTTGCGTAGTGACAGCTGCATTATCACCATTTGGCAGAGGGATGACTACTGGCTCTCTACCATATTAGACCCTCGCTATTGGCCTTTTCTACACCTACTGAGAGGGATGAAAAACTCAACTACTATCGAGACATCCTATGTAGTCGGTTGGTCACTGCATATACTGTGCCATCGCCCATATTAATGAATTTCTGACCAGGAGGCACCCCTTGTGCTCAAACTCCACTGCCATAGCTGCTGGAGAGAGGGAAGGGGGGGGGGGGGCAGGAGTAAAACCAACTACATTGTCAGCAACTTGAGTCTTGAGTCTTTAATGAGCACTTTTTTTCACCTACCTACTAAAGAAACCACCCACCAGCAGCAGGGCATGGAGCATAACCTCAACCAGCAGGTGGTGGCATATTTGGACTGCACCCTGCCACCCTAGATCCAAGATCCCCTTAACTAATGGGCAGTCAAACTTGATTTGACCGAGTTTCCCCTGGGCAAGCTTTCCTGCCAAGCCAGTAGTGTTGCATCAGAGCAGGTATTTAGTGTGGTGGAGGGCATAGTTACTACAAAGAGAAATTGCCTTTCAACAGGAAATGTTGAGAGATTAACCTTTATAAAGATGAATCCGGCATGGATCAGACAGGATTTCCACACACTGGTGCCTGGTGCATCAGATTAGATCATTTTGGCAGTAATGTTCTGACCGCAGTGTGCTGCCACAGTGAACATTGTGAAAAAATGCCCCGTTGCTTCTCTGTTTTGGACCCATTCCTGTTTTTGGCTTTACCAATACTGATCTATTACTGACCAAATACTGACCGTGAAGGTGAATGCTCAAAAGACGCAAAGTAATTCTCTAACACAATATGGAGAACATTTAGTAAGACTAATATACTGCTTTGAAACTTACCAGGAGGTATTTTCAGTGCAGTGTGCACTGTATATTAACATACTTGCCAATGTTAACAAGTTGGTTTGTAGGATAGGGAAAATGAAAATCAAAGGGGCAGTAACATTTAAAACATGATTTTTATTGATACGACTAAAACATATATAGTCCCCTTACAACCAAAAACAGACAGACACACTAGGGTCCTGGGTACATGTGAGCCGCTGGAAGGCGGGGCACAGTATACAGAATCCCTCGGGCGAACCCTTATTAAATTGTGTGGACCCCAAGGGTCAGGAGGAGCCACAAGTAGTGCTGGGAAACACCCTAGCAAAATTGTCCTGAGTCCCACTAAGAGGACAGGGCAATACCTCGTCAGGGTAAAAGAACAAGGATAGATCTTACCGGTATAGAGTCAAACGGTACATGTATTCATCAGACTCAGGAGAAAACCCGGAAATGGAGTTCTTTTCCCAGCGTGTGGATTAGGTGTCCCTTTGTAGGGGGGTCTTCATGGGTAAGGTCATGCGTTGTCCAGGGCCACAGGAAATAGAACTGTCCCTGTTGCACTCTGCTTGACCTACTATGACCCTAATACCCTAACACGGGATCCATGCTCCGCAAGGGGTGGTCCCGTCCGGAACCTTGCCCTGGTCTAAGGTCCCTATGAGACCCTGCCAGGGTAGTGGAAAGGGCACCTAATATAGTGAAACTAGAATTAAATATAACACAACCGTGGGTATAGAAAGGGTATGTTCATGTGTCCCTATGCGTTTCTTCAATTGAACATACTCGGAAATGATAATATAATCAACCCCTTGAATCGTCAGGGGACGGGGTTAGTACAAGTGACCGCTGCCTAAATCGCTTAGTGTCAGTGATATACTACTGAGCACGAGTGGGAAGGGCAGACTGAAGTAAGTCACTCAAAGTACTCGGTCTATTTACACTGAGAACATCCTCAAACCGCATAAGGTAATATACTTATGTTGGGCAGTTGGGAGGGAGGTGCTGGCTACCTCTAACCACTCAGTGGTATATCACATGGTTATTTTATATCTAGAATGCGTATGGCAAAATCCAGGTATATAATCAACCCTAGGTGAGTGTGGCATCCATCTGACTGGACCGGCATCAGTTGGTTTGTATGAGGCCGGGGATGTGGCGTCCCTAGGATAGGGAAAAGTGTGGTGTAGGAAGCATGCCGCCTAATTTTTTTTCGGGTGTGAATATATCCCCCTGTCTGAGACTCTACCCCTTCCATGTATGCCCCACCCCTTTCATGATGTGTCCTCCATGCCCTATGCATGGGATTTACCAACCCCTCTGGGCGTTCAGAAGGTCTCTTTTTTGGAAGCTTGTTTCAGGTGAGTTGGCAAGTTTATACTATAGATATAATACATAGTAACATAGTACATAAGGCCGAAAAAAGACATTTGTCCATCCAGTTCGGCCTGTTATCCCGCAAGTTGATCCAGAGGAAGGAAGGAATACTACATACATACCTACTCACAAACACTTCCTACATGTATAACTTAATTATAAGACTATATGTGCATCATAACGGGAATTTAGTAGCCCGGGGCTATTTGAACTTTATTATAGGCCAGCTTCCGCACAATTCTCTGCTTCTCGGCGTGGGACCGGTTGCAGTTGTATCACCGTCCCAACATCCTCTGCAAGAGAAAAATGCAAGCATATAATCCCAATTTTTTACAATAATAGTATTGAACGTACGTACCATTCTTGATATTCCCCAAAAATGCTAATATGGCACCATCACATGACCTGCATTAGCCAATAGAAGTTTGCAGGTCTTTCATTCATGTTCTAACTGCCATTCACACAGTAAAATGACCCTTTTTAGCCAGTAGAAGCTTGAAGGCCCTTCAGTCTTGACATACTCACAGTTTTCCACTAGGTATCCATAACAACTCAGCTATTTTTCTTCACTGTTATAGGTTTCTGTTAAGGGGGCATGGTGCTGTGGAGGTCACTGTTAAGTAGGCAGGCCACTAAAAGTCACTGTTAAGGAGGTAGGATGTTGCCAATGTTACCTGTTAAGGAGGCAAAGCACTGTGACGCGGTCACTGTTAAGGGTTGGGCTGCTATGGAGGTCATTGTTAAGGGGCGGGTGCTGTGGAAGTCACTGTTATGGGGGAGGGGCGCTGTGAAGGGAGGAACTGATAAGGGAGTTGGCCGTCACTGTTGAGGTGATGGGGTGCTCTGGAGGTCACATTTTAAGGGGGCAGGGTACTGTGTGGGGGTCACTGTTAAGGAGGAGGGCTGCTGCTGAGGTCAATGTTAATGAGACAGGGCCCTGTGGAGGTCACTATTATAGAGGCGGGCCACTGTGGAGGATACTGTTATGGGGATGGGCTGCTGTGTAGGTCACTGTTGTAAAAGGGGTAGAGTTCTGTGGAGGTCACTGTTAAGGAAGAAGGCTGTTATGAATGTCAGGCCACTTAAGGGATCAGACCGTTAAGGGATCAGGCTGCTGTGGAGGTTACTGTTAAGGGGAAGTAGTACTGTGGAGGTCATTGTTATGGAGGCAGGGTGCTGTGTAAGGTCACTGATAAGGGGGTGGGTACTGTGGAGATCACTGTTATGGGGTGGGGTGCTGTGGAGGTCACTATTATGGGAGATACTGTGGAGGTATCTGTTATGGGGGACACTGCATATCTTTTAACCACACACAGAAACATTAAAGGAAATAAAGTCAAAATATACATATGCAAAGGCGGGTCATTCTGCTAGTACAGTATATACAGCATTGCACTGATATGTGAGATATGAGGTATAAATTACACCTCATATCTCACATATTTGTACACTGCTGGATATATTATATATCTGTACACTCAGCATTAGTGATAGCCTTGCGGTTCGCCCGGCAGTCGGTTCGCAGCGAACTTTGCGCGTTCGCGATACCCCGAACATGCGAACATAAGGCGATGTCTGCGCACGCCATATTCTTTTGCATTGCGCTGAACTTTGACCCATGACACATTCATCGGGTGGGACAGGACAGCCAATTGAGACATTTCAGCACATGGACACACCCCCAACCCTATAACAGAACCCTATCTGGAAGCTATTTTACATTATGTATTTTTCCAGTGTAGGGAGAAGCCAGGTGTTACTGGCCAAACGACTTTGGGACGTCGGGAGGAGGTGGCTGAGGGTTCCACACCCATTTTTGGGTAGTTATTTGCTTATCCGTTCCACACATAGGTCTGTTTATGCCTTACTTTATGCTTCCAGAAAATACTGATATACCTGCTTAAACTAACAATTGATTGAGGCCTGCCATATATCAGCTTCCACAAAATAGGGATAGAGGTTTTCCATATACCTGCGTCCACAAAATACAGATTGTGGGTTTTGATATACCTGCTTCCACTAACAACTGATTGAGGCCTGCCATATATCAGCTTCCACAAAATAGTGATTGAAGTTTTCCATATACCTGGGTCCACAAAATAAATGCTTAAGGGTGATATACCAGCTTCAACTAACAACTGATTGAGGATTGCCATATATCAGCTTCCACAAATACTTCTCTTCTCTAGGGACATTGGCACTGGGTCATTTTGAAAATGACAGGCAGGGGTGGTAGGGGTTGGGTAGGTGCACCAGGTTAAGTGGGAAGTTGGAGAAGGTGCGTGTGATTATGTCAAAGGACGCACTCAGCCTTCCGCTTCTGCACCCTCCTCATTCTCTGTATCTGCACCCTCCTCACTCTCTGCTGTGTGCACCCCCAAAGACACCACTACTAGTGATGGACGAACATCTGATGGGACAGTTCGCGAACGTGATTGCTCAAACTCGATCAAATGTAGGCGAATCGCAGGTTCGTAGCGGGTCCCATTAATTTTAATGGCAGGCAAACATGAAAAATTTCCAAGTCATATTTGCAGCCACAAAATACTTAGTAGATGCGCACATAGTCCCACAACATGGACACTGACATACCAGAAGTATTAAGAGAATTTACGATCGACAAGCATTCTTTTTTTTATCTGCAAAATTTTAGCAAAGTATTAATCGCAAGAGCACATGCGCTCGGAAGGTGTGGCCTACAGAAACTGCACTGACTAGAAATTAGATGGATGCGATGGTTGGAGCGAAGTTCAACGACGAAGAGGAAGAACTGGTGACTATAAGTAATATTACATTAAAGTAGTGTATTTGATTACATTTCTCCTGCACACAAAACTTCAAATTTTATAAGGTCTTAGTAGATATTATTGATTTTTGCACTAAGTATTCCTGTGACATCACACCCACTATGTCAGTAGCATATTTGTATGGACAGCAGAGAAATAGATTTAACATGCACATTGCACAGCCATTGTCATGCAGCACACTATATTCCGCACACACACGCGATATACCGCACACACACAAGATATACCGCACACACACACTATATACCGCACACACACACTATATACCGCACACACACTATATACCGCACACACACACTATATACCACGCACACAAAGACACACACTATATACAGCATACACACACAGTCTATAGATTATAGTTTGTATCATGTTGGTCATGACTCAGAATCTTTCTTTGTCAGACCGCAAGTATTTGCTGGTTCATTTAGAGTTACCCAGGGTGCATCCCGGGAAGTCGAACCAGCTGTACACCCCATACCATACCGTCACTTCACTAGACAGGTACATCGCAGCTTAGCTGGACAGTATCTGATATCTCAGACCCCACCCACATACAGTCGTAATACAATCCCATCTTCTAACCGTAACAGTAAGGCCGCATGCACACAGGCGTGTTTTTTCAGAATTACGGACTGTACAAACCCGGCCTGCCATACTGCAGAGTGGACGAGCGCACGGCGTCATTGTTTGCTAACTCGCTGCGCTTTTTGCCGCCAGTGTATACAGTACAGCGGTGGTGGCTGGAAGCGCACATCATCATAGCAACCAATGACACCATGCGCTTGTCCACACTGCCAGATGGCAGGACAGGTTTGTACGGTCTGTAGTTTAAAAAAAAAAACGCGCCCGTGTGCAGGCGGCCTAAATCTAATATTTCCACCTCAAAGCAATAAACACTTTTTGCAGTTTACTTGAGTAAATAATTTTCAATACTATTATTGTAAAAAATTGGGATTATATGCTTGCATTTTTCTCTTGCAGCGGATGTTGGGTCGGGGATACGACCGCACCCGGTCCCACGCCGAGAAGCAGAGTATCGTGCAGGAGCTGGAATATGAAATGTGGCACCAAATTGGTCGCAAACATCGCCGTCTGGCCATTATAAAAAAAATGGTCAGACATGAAGAGAAGGCAGCTCCCTTTTATTAAAAGAATCTGGGACGAAAAATGCCCAGGTACATACGTAAATAACTATTGTATGTTGTGCCAACACTTTGTAATGTATACAGTGCTTAAGCAAAAGTATTCACCCCCTTGACTTTTTTTTTTTTTTTTTTTTTTTTTTTGCCTCACCCCCTGGAATTAACATGAATTGTTTGAGGATTTACCTCATGTAATTTGTAGGACATGCCCAGAATGTATACCTTTTTTTAAATTGGTTAATTGTAAAGCATACAACTAATAGGACAAAATAACAGAAAAGGTCAATGTGCATAACAATTCACCCCCATAAAATCAATACTTTGTAGAGCCACCTTTTGCGGCAATCACAGCTCCAAGTCTTTTTGGATAAGTCTCTATGAGCAGTTGACACATCTTACCACAGGCGTTTTTGCCCATTCCTCCTTGCAATACTGATTCTGCTCCTTCCAATTTGATGGTTTGCACTTGTGAACAGCAATCTTTAAGTCTGACCACAGATTTTCTATTGGATTGAGATCTGGGCTGTGACTAGGCCATTCCAACACATTTATATGTTTACCCTTAAACCACTCAAGTGTTCCTGTAGCAGTGTGTTTGGGGGCATTGTCCTGCTGGAAGGTGAACCTCCGTCCTAGTCTCAGATAACGCACAGAGTGGTACAGGTTTTGCTCAAGAATAAGCCTGTCCATGTTTCCCTCAACTCTGACCAGTTTCCCAGCCCCGGCTGCTGAAAAACATCCCCACAGCAGGATGCTGCCACCACCATGTTTCATTGTGGGGATGGTGTTCTTTGGGTGGTGTGATGTGTTGGCTTTATGCCAGACAAGTGAAGGACTGAACCATCACTGTGTCTGCAGTAGAAGCCTGAGGGCTAGCCTCCTTCCTACGTGGCTATGGACCCAGAACTATGGAGACCCCCACTCTGACCTATTTGGTTTAGAGGGAACTATAAACCATGAATTTTTGGTTGAGTTTATAGGCCACATCTTTCGTATTCCTCATCAAAGTAGCATGGTGCGAATCCATAAACACAATTAGGGTTAACTCTGCTCTGAGACTCCCAATGAATGTGCTAGTTTATTTGCCCCTTTGATCTATTGTGTTAGCAATGGGATTGCGAAATAGCTGACTCTGGTTTAGAGAAGTAGATCATCCTATGATACACTGAGGAGATAATCCCATCCCATTAGTCTCCTCTCGTCCCTATTGTTCCATCAAGACACTGTGGAGGGGATGTATTTTTTCATACTGTTAATTTTTTATTGAGTTATGCGTCATAAAGCTGGCAGCCACTGAAATTATATATAGATCCCTCCATATTGGAATTTCTTAAATCAAATGTTCTTAAGATTTTGGAGTTGTTTAGCTAAAATCTGAACATTCTGTGATCACAGAAGTTCCTATTCCCTCCATTTGGAGAAGGTGATCGGCGGAGGCCTTGGAGGTTGTGGAGGTAGAGGATAAAGAAGAGGAGCAGGAGGCCGGACCTTCCTAGCCTATTGAGCCACCCCCACTAAATGTGGGAATGAGGTGGAAAGTGCTGTACCCTCCAGCACCACCCCATCTCAGGACTCAGAGGAAGAGGAGGTGATCACCAGCCCCCTGCAGGAGGCTAAATATGTGCACATGGCAATATGATTATGTATCCATAACATGTACATTAAAAGGGCCAACAATGAGGCAACAACATACACTATAGTAATACAAAAAAAGAACACTGGACGATAACTCTTTAAACTACATTAAAACAATTGATTTAACAAATAAATAATATTAAACTCAATAGAACTAGTGATGTCCCGAACTATTCGCCGGCGAATAGTTCCCGGCGAACATAGCTTGTTCGCGTTTGCCGCTGCATCATCATTGAGTAAACATTGACCCTCTACCTCACAGTAAGCAGACACATTCCAGCCAATCAGCAGCAGACCCTCCCTCCCAGACCCTCCCACCTCCAGGACAGCATCCATTTTAGATTCATTCAGAATCTGCATTCACAGTGAAAGGAGGAGGGAAAGTGTTAGCTAGGGCATTGTTCTGTGTCCACAGACTCATCTGCTGTAAGGACAGCATCCAGACAACACACCAAAAAGCCCTTTTCAGGGCTGGTATATCAGTCTGCTTTTTTTTTCATATATATATATATATATATATATATATATATGTATAGAAAGAAGAATGACACCGCAGCACTCCATTTAGTGAAAAAAGTGGGACCCTTTATTCACCTGTGCGACGTTTCGGTCCGCTTACTGGGACCATTATCAAGCAATACAACATTGTGAAGACTGTGGATATTTATGCAGTCGTGGCTAATTGTCTTACATAAGTGACAATTATTAAAATATTCAAAAAACAGAATGTACAATACATATCATCAGAGAAAAATATGGCTTATCTGGAGGGTAACAAAAAGTGAAGCCATAATCGGTATATATCAAGCCCCCAGATATACATATTCATAATTATTACAATCAATATACATAAGTGACAGTAAATTGTGAATCATCATCACCTGTGAGTATGTAAAAAATTAACAGGACCAGACGTGGAGTCAGGCGTGCTCAATCCTGGGAGAATACAAAGTAGCGAGTTGCGTCGCATGGATCCGGCGTCCCGGAACTGCAGATGCGCATGACCGTGACGTCACCGTGGGTGATTCACGTGATCACTCACGGAGCGTCACATAGTAGCAGACATATCGCATCGCTATCATAGAAACTAGTATACAAGCAAGAATATCATATAGGAAATTCATACAGTAGTTAGAGGATAAAGCACCCGGGTTATATAGGCGGATGACGTGCAGTTATACAAAAGCACCGTCATGCGGCATCTGCATACAGAAAACAGGGGGAGGAAACGGCGTCTGTCGTAATCCTCCCACTATGTTCATCACAGTTTAACCCCTTATCGGGTGGATGTCCTCCACAGTAATTGTATAATTACGTGTGCAACAGAAATAATTGTACAATGTAATTGGCAGTAATCCAGGGACAGATCATACATGACAAAAATGGGCATCTCGCCTCCCTTTGAGCAAAGCCTTTCCAACCGCAGGTCCTGTAAGTGAAATAAAAGAAATATATTATCCAAATATATTCATTAAAAACAACAATTTTTTCAACACAAACATCGGCAGGAAACAGAACTAGAGGAAATCAGCCAAGGCCTATATTCTACATTCAAGCCCATCGGTCGAATGGTTTGTAACTTAAGAATCCATTCGGACTCACGTTTTTTAAGCATCCTTATGTGGTCACCTCCAGTCCGCGGTAACGGAACATGGTCAAGGATCATAAATTTAAGATCTCTTTCAACATGTCCCATATCCGCGAAGTGGTGTGAAACAGGCAAATCCATGCGTTTTTTGCGTATGGAGAACCGGTGTTGGTTAAACCGGGATTTGAAGTCACATGTGGTTTCACCCACATATAATAATTTACAGGGACACCATAAAACATAAATCACAAAACACGAGTCACAGGTCAGAAAAAATTTAAGGGGGTAAGAAATCCCAGTATGTGGATGAGTAAATACTCGTCCCTTCACCATGTATTTGCAATTTACACAGTGGAGGCACGGGTAACTGCCATTGTTTTTCGGGGCCAAAAGTAATTGACGTGTACTCTTTTGTGAGCCCATATCGTTTTTGACTAATTTGTCTTTTATATTACGGGCTCTCTTGTAAGAAATGAGCGGTCTACTGCAGAATTCAGGAATATTTTTATGTTCCGTTTTGAGAATTGACCAGTGTTTATTAAGTATCTTATTGACATGTGGAGTTGCTTCACAAAAAGTAGAAACAAAAGTTATTCGCTGGAACTGTTTTTGTGGAGTACCTTGAAACAGTTCGCTTCTTTCTTTTTGATTAATACGTCTAAGTTGTTGCTGCAAAACTGAGGTAGGATACCGTCTCTGTCTAAAGTTTTGTGTCATAATGTCCAGGGTTGTATTCAATGTCGAGGTATTACTGACTATGCGCTTTGCCCTGATAAATTGGCTATAAGGTAACGACCGCACCATCATCCGGGGATGAGCACTGTCAAACCTCAGGATGGTGTTGCGGTCAGTAGGTTTGGTGTAAACCTCAGTGCTCAACGCATTGTCAGTGTACCTTACATTAACATCTAAAAAATGTAATGTATTGGTAGAAAACTCCAAAGTAAATTGTATGTCAGGAGTCAGACTGTTTAAAAAATTGTGAAACAAGTGTAGCTCTGAGGCAATACCAGTCCAGATAACAAATCGTCTATGTATCTCCACCACCTCAGCACATGGCTGAAGTGGTGGGACACATAGACGTAACGTTCCTCCAAATAGGAGACGACCATGTTGGCGTAAGTGGGGGCCACATTCGTCCCCATGGCCGTCCCTCTAATTTGCATGTAATAATCGTCCCCAAAAAGGAAATAATTATTATGTAAAATCATGCGTAGCAAAGCCAAGAAAAAAGTTTGTGCCTCAATCGTATAGTCAGAATTGGCTAAAGCGGATTCCACAACTGTCATCCCTAAGTCATGCTGTATAGAAGTATACAGACTGACGATGTCGAAGGAGGCCAAGATGGCGTCCTCCGGCATCGTCACGTCTGTCAACTTGGTCAAAAAATCTGTGGTGTCGCTCAGATAAGATCTTGAGTTAATTACATACGTCTGTAAAATCTTGTCTAAAAAAATGTAAGCGTTACTGAGTAAAGAACCACGGCCGGAAACAATAGGTCGGCCGGGTGGGCACTGTAAGTTCTTATGAATTTTTGGTAACAAATAAAATAAAGGGGTGACTGGATGTTCTATCTGCAGGAACTCGCTCAATGGTTCATCAATGAGGCCAGTTTGTGTGTAGGTATTAACTAATGACTTTAATTCACGTTGTATATCAAATCTGGGATCCCTTTGGAGTTTGACATAAACTGCAGAATCTGACAGTTGACGGACTGCCTCCGTCAAGTACATGGCAGTATCCATGACCACCACCGCACCACCCTTGTCCGCAGACTTGATGGTGAGGGAGTGGTCATGGATCAACTGCTCAAGTGCATGTAGTTCCTGTTTAGAAATATTGGGGTGTTGGATGCGATCCAGGAGCCCAGATTGTTTTAGCTCCTGTATATCACCCAACACCGCATCTGAAAACACGTCAAAAGCCTTAGATGAAATTTGGGGGGAAATATTGTTTCCGGCCGTGGTTCTTTACTCAGTAACGCTTCAATTTTTTTAGACAAGATTTTACAGACGTATGTAATTAACTCAAGATCTTATCTGAGCGACACCACAGATTTTTTGACCAAGTTGACAGACGTGACGATGCCGGAGGACGCCATCTTGGCCTCCTTTGACATCGTCAGTCTGTATACTTCTATACAGCATGACTTAGGGATGACAGTTGTGGAATCCGCTTTAGCCAATTCTGACTATACGATTGAGGCACAAACTTTTTTCTTGGCTTTGCTACGCATGATTTTACATAATAATTATTTCCTTTTTGGGGACGATTATTACATGCAAATTAGAGGGACGGCCATGGGGACGAATGTGGCCCCCACTTGCGCCAACATGGTCGTCTCCTATTTGGAGGAACGTTACGTCTATGTGTCCCACCACTTCAGCCATGTGCTGAGGTGGTGGAGATACATAGACGATATCTTTGTTATCTGGACTGGTACTGCCTCAGAGTTACACTTGTTTCACAATTTTTTGAACAGTCTGACTCCTGACATACAATTTACTTTGGAGTTTTCTACCAATACATTACATTTTTTAGATGTTAATGTAAGGTACACTGACAATGCGTTGAGCACTGAGGTTTACACCAAACCTACTGACCGCAACACCATCCTGAGGTTTGACAGTGCTCATCCCCGGATGATGGTGCGGTCGTTACCTTATAGCCAATTTATCAGGGCAAAGCGCATAGTCAGTAATACCTCGACATTGAATACAACCCTGGACATTATGACACAAAACTTTAGACAGAGACGGTATCCTACCTCAGTTTTGCAGCAACAACTTAGACGTATTAATCAAAAAGAAAGAAGTGAACTGTTTCAAGGTACTCCACAAAAACAGTTCCAGCGAATACCTTTTGTTTCTACTTTTTGTGAAGCAAGTCCACATGTCAATAAGATACTTAATAAACACTGGTCAATTCTCAAAACGGAACATAAAAATATTCCTGAATTCTGCAGTAGACCGCTCATTTCTTACAAGAGAGCCCGTAATATAAAAGACAAATTAGTCAAAAACGATATAGGCTCACAAAAGAGTACACGTCAATTACTTTTGGCCCCGAAAAACAATGGCAGTTACCCGTGCCTCCACTGTGTAAATTGCAAATACATGGTGAAGGGACGAATATTTACTCATCCACATACTGGGATTTCTTACCCCCTTAAATTTTTTCTGACCTGTGACTCGTGTTTTGTGATTTATGTTTTATGGTGTCCCTGTAAATTATTATATGTGGGTGAAACCACATGTGACTTCAAATCCCGGTTTAACCAACACCGGTTCTCCATACGCAAAAAACGCATGGATTTGCCTGTTTCACACCACTTCGCGGATATGGGACATGTTGAAAGAGATTTAAATTTATGATCCTTGACCATGTTCCGTTACCGCGGACTGGAGGTGACCGCATAAGGATGCTTAAAAAACGTGAGTCCGAATGGATTTTTAAGTTACAAACCATTCGACCGATGGGTTTGAACGTAGAATATAGGCCTTGGCTGTTCATATGATTTCCTTTAGTTCTGTTTCCTGCCGATGTTTGTGTTGAAAAAATTGTTGTTTTTAATGAATATATTTGGATAATATATTTCTTTTATTTCACTTACAGGACCTGCGGTTGGAAAGGCTTTGCTCAAAGGGAGGCGAGATGCCCATTTTTGTCATGTATGATCTGTCCCTGGATTACTGCCAATTACATTGTACAATTATTTCTGTTGCACACGTAATTATACAATTACTGTGGAGGACATCCACCCGATAAGGGGTTAAACTGTGATGAACATAGTGGGAGGATTACGACAGACGCCGTTTCCTCCCCCTGTTTTCTGTATGCAGATGCCGCATGACGGTGCTTTTGTATAACTGCACGTCATCCGCCTATATAACCCGGGTGCTTTATCCTCTAACTACTGTATGAATTTCCTATATGATATTCTTGCTTGTATACTAGTTTCTATGATAGCGATGCGATATGTCTGCTACTATGTGACGCTCCGTGAGTGATCACGTGAATCACCCACGGTGACGTCACGGTCATGCGCATCTGCAGTTCCGGGACGCCGGATCCATGCGACGCAACTCGCTACTTTGTATTCTCCCAGGATTGAGCACGCCTGACTCCACGTCTGGTCCTGTTAATTTTTTACATACTCACAGGTGATGATGATTTACAATTTACTGTCACTTATGTATATTGATTGTAATAATTATGAATATGTATATCTGGGGGCTTGATATATACCGATTATGGCTTCACTTTTTGTTACCCTCCAGATAAGCCATATTTTTCTCTGATGATATGTATTGTACATTCTGTTTTTTGAATATTTTAATAATTGTCACTTATGTAAGACAATTAGCCACGACTGCATAAATATCCACAGTCTTCACAATGTTGTATTGCTTGATAATGGTCCCAGTAAGCGGACCGAAACGTTGCACAGGTGAATAAAGGGTCCCACTTTTTTCACTAAATGGAGTGCTGCGGTGTCATTCTTCTTTCTATATGATACACCTTGGTGAGGTGACTCCACCGCTGGCACCCACATCATCTACTACCAGGAGTGCTGCCTTGAATTTCCATTTCTGCATAATACCACTGGAGCAGGCACCCTATCATTTATCTCAAGAGCAAAGATTATCTACTTTAACGCGCTAATATGGATCCACTGGTAAATCAGTCTTCACCGGCCACTTTTTCATACACGGACGCCGACAGGGACAGAATTGTTGGAGCATGTGGAGGCAATGTGGACTTCCTTTCGGTTCCCTCACCGCTTGACATCAAAAAGAGGTATGAACGTGATACAAAAAAATGTCTCACTTTGGAATTGCATTCCACTACCTTGGTGGAATATGTGAAAACCAACCGTATACCAAGGGGGATGCGTGTACAACCAAGATCCTCCATGTATTCCAATGATCCGGAATTCCGGTCAAAATATGAACAAATTTCTAATAAATACTCTCTGGATCTAATGCTCCTAAATATTGAATTTATGCGCAAAGATCTATTTTCTACAGCTACAAACAAGACCGAAGATGAAGCTGCATTGAAGGCAACCATGTCATCACAGGACTTTGATGACTATTACAATAAATTTCAACCCCATCTTAACAAACTCAAAAGTGACATCCAAGAAACCAAGCGAGGAAAATGGCAAAGAGATACAACTGATTATACTACGGGACACGTCTACAATTGGAATGAAAGTAATCGATCCAATCCAAATCCGAGCCAGAAAAGAATCAAAAAGCGTGACGACTCTAATATTGGTAATTCAGCCGCTTTTTTAGGGCCTCCACCAAACCTTGGAAAAAAGCTACAAGAAGGGGCGGTCGAAACAGAAATCGGTTCCGTAAAGACAAGAAGCCAAAAGACGCTGAGAAAGATCAATGCTTGACGGTGGTAAATATATCTTCCCACATATTGACACCTGAACAAACACAGTTACTTGAAAAAGGTCTAAGTTTTTGTCCAGCTAGTGTCACTAATTGGTATGAATTGGAAGCTGATTTGTTGAATTTTTTTAGACTAATTAAATTAAAGATCCATTTTCAGGATGTACATAATGTGATTACTCAGCCTATGCATGAATTACGTTTGTCCGATTGGGGACTGCGGGTCAGGAGGGATTTTTCCCCCCAAATTTCATCTAAGGCTTTTGACGTGTTTTCAGATGCGGTGTTGGGTGATATACAGGAGCTAAAACAATCTGGGCTCCTGGATCGCATCCAACACCCCAATATTTCTAAACAGGAACTACATGCACTTGAGCAGTTGATCCATGACCACTCCCTCACCATCAAGTCTGCGGACAAGGGTGGTGCGGTGGTGGTCATGGATACTGCCATGTACTTGACGGAGGCAGTCCGTCAACTGTCAGATTCTGCAGTTTATGTCAAACTCCAAAGGGATCCCAGATTTGATATACAACGTGAATTAAAGTCATTAGTTAATACCTACACACAAACTGGCCTCATTGATGAACCATTGAGCGAGTTCCTGCAGATAGAACATCCAGTCACCCCTTTATTTTATTTGTTACCAAAAATTCATAAGAACTTACAGTGCCCACCCGGCCGACCTATTGTTTCCGGCCGTGGTTCTTTACTCAGTAACGCTTAAATTTTTTTAGACAAGATTTTACAGACGTATGTAATTAACTCAAGATCTTATCTGAGCGACACCACAGATTTTTTGACCAAGTTGACAGACGTGACGATGCCGGAGGACGCCATCTTGGCCTCCTTCGACATCGTCAGTCTGTATACTTCTATACAGCATGACTTAGGGATGACAGTTGTGGAATCCGCTTTAGCCAATTCTGACTATACGATTGAGGCACAAACTTTTTTCTTGGCTTTGCTACGCATGATTTTACATAATAATTATTTCCTTTTTGGGGACGATTATTACATGCAAATTAGAGGGACGGCCATGGGGACGAATGTGGCCCCCACTTACGCCAACATGGTCGTCTCCTATTTGGAGGAACGTTACGTCTATGTGTCCCACCACTTCAGCCATGTGCTGAGGTGGTGGAGATACATAGACGATTTGTTATCTGGACTGGTACTGCCTCAGAGTTACACTTGTTTCACAATTTTTTAAACAGTCTGACTCCTGACATACAATTTACTTTGGAGTTTTCTACCAATACATTACATTTTTTGGATGTTAATGTAAGGTACACTGACAATGCGTTGAGCACTGAGGTTTACACCAAACCTACTGACCGCAACACCATCCTGAGGTTTGACAGTGCTCATCCCCGGATGATGGTGCGGTCGTTACCTTATAGCCAATTTATCAGGGCAAAGCGCATAGTCAGTAATACCTCGACATTGAATACAACCCTGGACATTATGACACAAAACTTTAGACAGAGACGGTATCCTACCTCAGTTTTGCAGCAACAACTTAGACGTATTAATCAAAAAGAAAGAAGTGAACTGTTTCAAGGTACTCCACAAAAACAGTTCCAGCGAATAACTTTTGTTTCTACTTTTTGTGAAGCAAGTCCACATGTCAATAAGATACTTAATAAACACTGGTCAATTCTCAAAACGGAACATAAAAATATTCCTGAATTCTGCAGTAGACCGCTCATTTCTTACAAGAGAGCCCGTAATATAAAAGACAAATTAGTCAAAAACGATATAGGCTCACAAAAGAGTACACGTCAATTACTTTTGGCCCCGAAAAACAATGGCAGTTACCCGTGCCTCCACTGTGTAAATTGCAAATACATGGTGAAGGGACGAGTATTTACTCATCCACATACTGGGATTTCTTACCCCCTTAAATTTTTTCTGACCTGTGACTCGTGTTTTGTGATTTATGTTTTATGGTGTCCCTGTAAATTATTATATGTGGGTGAAACCACATGTGACTTCAAATCCCGGTTTAACCAACACCGGTTCTCCATACGCAAAAAACGCATGGATTTGCCTGTTTCACACCACTTCGCGGATATGGGACATGTTGAAAGAGATCTTAAATTTATGATCCTTGACCATGTTCCGTTACCGCGGACTGGAGGTGACCACATAAGGATGATTAAAAAACGTGAGTCCGAATGGATTCTTAAGTTACAAACCATTCGACCGATGGGCTTGAATGTAGAATATAGGCCTTGGCTGTTCATATGATTTCCTCTAGTTCTGTTTCCTGCCGATGTTTGTGTTGAAAAAATTGTTGTTTTTAATGAATATATTTGGATAATATATTTCTTTTATTTCACTTACAGGACCTGCGGTTGGAAAGGCTTTGCTCAAAGGGAGGCGAGATGCCCATTTTTGTCATGTATGATCTGTCCCTGGATTACTGCCAATTACATTGTACAATTATTTCTGTTGCACACGTAATTATACAATTACTGTGGAGGACATCCACCCGATAAGGGGTTAAACTGTGATGAACATAGTAAGAGGATTACGACAGACGCCGTTTCCTCCCCCTGTTTTCTGTATGCAGATGCCGCATGACGGTGCTTTTGTATAACTGCACGTCATCCGCCTATATAACCCGGGTGCTTTATCCTCTAACTACTTTATGAATTTCCTATATGATATTCTTGCTTGTATACTAGTTTCTATGATAGCGATGCGATATGTCTGCTACTATGTGACGCTCCGTGAGTGATCACGTGAATCACCCACGGTGACGTCACGGTCATGCGCATCTGCAGTTCCGGGACGCCGGATCCATGCGACGCAACTCGCTACTTTGTATTCTCCCAGGATTGAGCACGCCTGACTCCACGTCTGGTCCTGTTAATTTTTTACATACTCACAGGTGATGATGATTCACAATTTACTGTCACTTATGTATATTGATTGTAATAATTATGAATATGTATATCTGGGGGCTTGATATATACCGATTATGGCTTCACTTTTTGTTACCCTCCAGATAAGCCATATTTTTCTCTGATGATATGTATTGTACATTCTGTTTTTTGAATATTTTAATAATTGTCACTTATGTAAGACAATTAGCCACGACTGCATAAATATCCACAGTCTTCACAATGTTGTATTGCTTGATAATGGTCCCAGTAAGCGGACCGAAACGTCGCACAGGTGAATAAAGGGTCCCACTTTTTTCACTAAATGGAGTGCTGCGGTGTCATTCTTCTTTCTATATGATACACCTTGGTGAGGTGACTCCACCGCTGGCACCCACATCATCTACTACCAGGTGTGCTGCCTTGAATTTCCATTTCTATATATATATATATATATATATATATATATATTGCAGTTGCCTGGCTGCCCGTGTGTGAGAGGCTGCAGGCTCAGTCATAGACAACACTGTGTGCACAATGCACACCATTCATACAGGGTGTGACAGAAAATACCTTGCAGATAAAAAAAAATTATATATAATATTTTTCTGCAATCTAATCACATTTGCAAGACCGTGTGTGTCAGGCGACCACACATACTGTATTGTGGCCACTGGCTAGTGGCTGGTTAGGCTTGCACACATACCGTTACAGGGTGTCATTCGCCCAAATACCTTTCAGAAAAAAAAAAATCTATTTAAAATTTAACTGTGATCTAATCACATTTGCAAGCCCGTGTGTGTCAGATGCCCACACATACTCTATTGTGTCCACTGGCTAGTGGCTGGTTAGGCCTGCACTCATACCGTTACAGGGTGTCATTCGTCCAAATACCTTTCAGAAAAAAATAATTCTATTTAAAATTTTACTGTGATCTAATCACATTTGCAAGTCCGTGTGTGTCAGGCGCCCACACATACTCTATTGTGTCCACTGGCTAGTGGCTGGTTAGGCCTGCACTCATACCGTTACAGGGTGTCATTCGCCCAAATACCTTTCAGAACCAAAAAATTATATTTAAAATTTAACTGTGATCTAATCACATTTGCAAGCCCGTGTGTGTCAGGCGCCCACACATACTCTATTGTGTCCACTCGCTAGTGGCTGGTTAGGCCTTAGGCCTGCACTCATACCGTTACAGGGTGTCATTCGCCCAAATACCTTTCAGGAAAAAAAAATATATTTAAAATGTAACTGTGATCTAATCACATTTGCAAGCCCGTATGTGTCAGGCGCCAACACATACTCTATTGTGTCCACTGGCTAGTGGCTGGTTAGGCCTGCACTCATACCGTTGCAGGGTGTCATTCGCCCAAATACCTTTCAGAAAAAAACATTTCTATTTAAAATGTAACTGTGAGGACAAAGACCAACCACAGCAGGCATCCCAGGGTGCTCGTTGTTGTCACCTATCTGGGACCTGTGGTCTTGTACGTGGCTGGGGGGAAGAACAGACCGTCAATGACATCAGTGAGGAGGAGGAACGGGAAATGAGTAGCTCGGCATCCAACCTTGTGCAAATGGGGTCTTTCAATTCCAATACAAATCAAGTACAAAGCTCCGAACTAAATTATTCCAGGATGTCGTAATGGTTCGTTAATTTGACAATGGTTAATCAATTCGACACACGTCCCCGGATAGGGGACGTAACAGGGATTAAACTGATAGGAATAGGACTAGTTAAGACACCACTCATATAGGGTGTCACAGCACATTGCTCCGTGCATGCGCAGTGCCCCAACTTGGGAGTAAGAGGACCGACCAAGCTGCTTTTTCCATCTCACGGTTCCTATAATCAATTCAGTGTGAAGGCAGTCGAAGATACCCGGCCTAAATTTTTTTTCACAAAAGGCAATCCCTCCCTGATATGGGACGTAACAGGGATTAAACTGAAGAGAATAGTACTACAGAAAATAGCACTCATATCGGGTGTGACAGTAAATTGCGCAGCGCAGACGCAGCGACCGTGGCGTGGATTCAAACAAAGGGGATTGAGCCAGCAATTTTTTAACCATCTCCCCGTTCGAAAAATCGATTTAATAAATGGACCCCAGATTGGGAACGCAACAGGGATTAAACTGATGTGAAGAGAGAACTATAGAAAATAGCACTCATATCAGGTGGGACAGTAAATTGCACGGCACAGACGCAGGGACCGTGGATTCAAACAAAGGGGAGGGAGCCAGCGTTTTTTTAACCATCTCCCCATTCGAAAAATCAATTCAATTCTCCTTTCCGGGACCCTTGGTGTTGTATGTGGCTGGGTGGAGGAAGAAACCTTCAATGACATCAAACGGGACATGGCTAGCTTGGTATCCAACCTTGTGCAAATGGGAAGTTTGCAGTTGGGCAAATGGACTGTTTGCGGTGGTTTGCGGTGCATTAAAAGGGGAGTTTGGTCTGTCAATGTCTGTGAAGTGGGCGTTACTCTTACACTACCTGATCGATACAACATCATACCTAATTGTATACACACACTGGATGTTTTAAACCACGTTGTTAAAAAAAAAATTGGATTGTTAGGTGATTTATGCCCTTTATGGATTAAAATCCAACTCTGCGTCAACTATGTAATTTTCCATGGGAGTTTTGCCATGGATCCCCCTCCGGCATGACACAGTCCAGGTGTTAGTCCCCTTGAAACAACTTTTCCATCACTATTGTGGCCAGAAAGAGTCCCTGTGGGTTTTAAAATTCGCCTGCTTATTGAAGTCAATGGCGGTTCGCCCGGTTCGCCCGTTCGCGAACATTTGCGAAAATAGAACTATCACTAACAAACAAAATAAAATTATACTGTACTGAAATATCACTAATAAACTATATAATGATCATAAAGATCACTAACGTATTGAGATTTAAATCGTCAATGTGTATAATGACTTCAAATAAAAAATAAAAAAAGGTAAACAATAGACAAATATATTTTTTACCACTGTATACATATCGCCTGTCTCTATAAAAATATCCTATTATCTAACCCCTCCGGTGAACACTTAAAAAAAATAAAAAATATTAATTTATTCAACCTAACTAAAAGTGAAACGCCATGCTATCAATAAATGCATATGCCCCCCCCAAAATAGTAACAATAGGTCAGTTCATTCTGCTAAAAATGAGACCCCACCATTAGACAATTGGCAAATAAAAACAATATGGTTCTCAAAATATGGAGACAGTAAAACATTAATTGTTTTTGGTTCAACAATGCTTTTATTGTGTAAAATAGAAATAACTAAAAAATAAGGAAAAATATTAGGTCTTGCCGTACCTGTAACAACCAGCTGTCTAAAAATATCATACCAATAACAGCTCAGGTGGACAACTTTTTATCACAAAAAGGTGTAATAGCAAGCAATCATAAAGTCAGATGCACCACAAAATAAAGGTTTAACCCCTTAGTGACCAAGCCTGTTTGGGCCTTTATGACCAAGCGTTTTTCTTCCTTTTTTCATCGTCGCGTTCCAAGAGCTATAACTTTTTTATTTTTTCGTCTATATAGCTTTTTGAGGGCTTGTTTTTTACGGGACAAGTTGTAGTTTTTAATGGAACCATTTTTGGGTACACATAACTTTCTGATTAACTTTTATTAACTCTTTCTGGGAGGGAGAGGGGGAAAAACAGCAATACTGCCACTGCGTTTTTACATTATAAATTTTACGGCGTTCATTTTTCGGTACAAATAACATAATATCTTTATTCTCTGGGTCAGTACGATTACAGTGATACTAAATACTTATAATTTTTTTTACGTTTTACTACTTTTTTTTCCAATAAAACCCCTTTTATTAACCAAAAAAATGATTTTGCATTGCCACTTCACAAGACCCATAACTTTTTTTTTCTTTTTCTATGGAGTTGTGTGAGGGCTTGATTTTTGAGGGACAACTTGTATTTTTCATTGGTATCATTTTGGAGTAAATGGCGCTTTTTGATCGCTTGTTATTACGTTTTTTTCGGTGGAAACTAAGAATAAATTAGAAATTCTTTCTTTTTTTTATTTTTATTTTTTACGGCGTTCACCATAGGGGATAATTTATGTAATATTTATGTAGTCCGGGTCGTTACGGACGCGGCAATACCAAACATATGGGGGATATTTTCTTTTTGCAATTTTTTTCATTGAAAAGCGTATTTTCAATGAAAAAAAAAGCATATTTTTTTATTTTATGGAATTTTTTTTATTTAATAAATGTGTATTTATTTATTTATTTTTTTACTACTTAAAAGTCCCACAAGGGGACTATAATATACAGTATTTTGATTGCTTTTAAAATGTAATGCATTATCTCTATAAGGCATTACATTTCAATAGCATTTCAATAGCGATGCTATTCAAACCTTGACCAGCAGGTGGCGCCAGAGAGGCACGGCCTGCTGGAAATAACTGAAGACAGGCTCGGGGCCCTGATCGGAAGTGAGGTAAGCTTCCGAACACATCAGCACCCCGCGATCTTATTTTCGGGGTGCTGATGGGAGACAGAGGGAGTCCGCTCCCTCTGTCACCACTTTACATGCAGCGGGCGCCATTGCGCCCGGCATGTAAAGGGTTAAACAGCCCGGATCGGCACTCCTGCCGGTCCGGGCTGTTAGAGCAGGGTCCCGGCTCTCATGTGAGAGCCGGGTCCGTGCTCTCCGCTGCACGGGGGAGCCGTGCAGCGCTTAGACCGGGCCGCCGTAAAAACGCGGCAGCCCAGCCTAAGGCCCCTTAGTGACCGCCGTAAAAACACGTATGGGTGGTCACTAAGGGGTTAAAGGTTTAATAAGAGTTGCAAATAATGTTCATATTATTTTTTTTCAAACAGGAATGAAGACATTGAAGGACAAATTGGCAAAAATGCAAAAGAACAGCGCAATGATATGCGGGCCATTCAGGAGTGGATGAAGGCCATGGGGGAGAGGCAACACCAGGCCATGAAGGCGGTGCATAAGATGATCATGCTTTTGGAAAAGTATCCATAATTTTTATGTTATTTTATAATAAGTTATATAAATCGTTTGTACAGTTATAACGTGTATTTTGCCAGAACTGACAGCAGCCGGTAAATACACGTCATATACATATAAGGTCCATTCACATGTCTGTAAAAGGAACGTTTACAGACCCTTTGACTTTAAATTCCAGGTTAAAAAAACTGGCACTCACAGGATACAGAAGTAAGTGTCGGCCATTACAGCCCCCAAAAATTAGCTGACAGGCATTCCCCCAACAGCAAATAAATTAGTATTCTGTGGCTGGTAGTACATTAGGCATTCACAGGATACCGAAGTAAGTGTCGGCCATTACAGGCCCCAAAAATTAGGCATTCAACGGACATAATCAAACATGGTCTACTGGTCACATGTGTTGAATTCCTCTGAGATCTATGCTTCATTCATTTTTAGAAATGTGAGGTAATCAACACTGTAGTGAGCTAGGCGAGTGCGCTTATCGGTAACGATCCCCCCTGCTGCGCTGAACGTCCTTTCGGACAGGACACTTGACGAGGGGCAAGCCAACAGTTCCATTGCAAATTGTGCAAGCTCTGGCCAGAGGTCAAGTAGTCCAGGGGTTAATCACTTCTCAGAGCATCCAAATCGGCCATTAACCCGATGTAGTAGGACACTTGCCGGTCTAGGCGTTCCCTGAGGCTGGATCCGGAGGACAGCTGTCGATGGGTCGGCTGAAAGAATGTTCTCATATCAGAAGTGACCAACACATCTTCAAACCGCCCTCTTCTTGCAGGCGCTGTTGGATTGGTACCTGCAACAGTTTCTCTGTGAGTGCAAATTCCTCTGCCAGCGCCCAAAAAAAACTGAATGCAGCATTTCTCTAAGCAAGGCCTGGAAGTGCTGCATTCTGACAGCCCTCTGTGATAGTGGTAACATTTCGGCAATTTTTTGTTTTGACCGGGGGTCCAAGTGCGTTGCCACCCAGTACTGGTCCTTGCCTTTTATGCTTTTTATACGGGGGTCCCTCTTAAAACACTGGAGAATGAAGGCCCCCATTCTCACTAAACTGGAAGCGGTGTAGTGGCCTGGCTCCTGCTCATCATCCAGGATAATGTCGTCCTCGTTCTCCTCCCCCCATCCACGGACAACACCAAGGATCCCAGAAAGGTTTAAAGCATGCTCTTCTTGCTCCTCCTCCTCCCCGGCACCATCCTCTTCAGACTCCTCTTCAGACTCCTGTTGTTGATCTGTCTCAGATGCAGTATCCCCCTGTGGATTCATCCAGCATTGCAACTTCCTCATCTTCCTGCTCCTGCTCCTCGACGGCTTGATCAATGACATGACGCAATGTACGCTCCAAAAAGAAGGCAAAAAGTATGATGTCACTGATGGTGCCCTGGCTGCAACTGACCAGTTTGGTGATCTCATCAAATGGCCGCAGAAGTCTGCATGCGTCGCTTAAGAGCAGCCACTGGCTTAAAAGCTCCCCAGAACCTGTCCTGCTGCAGAGTTTGTACAGATAGTTGTTAAATGCACGTTTCTGCTTGAGCAGCCTATCGAGCATATACAAGGTTGAGTTCCATCATGTCGGGCAGTCGCAAATAATGTGTCTGACGGGCAGGTTGCGTCGCCGCTGAATGTCAGCAAGGCGAGCCATGGCCGTGTAAGATCTTCTACAATGGCCCAAGATTTTCCTGGCTTGCGGCAAGACGTGCTGGACCCCAGGGTATTTGACAACGAATCGCTGCACAACCAAGTTCATGACACGTGTCATTTTGCCCTGTTTCAGTGCTCAGCAGATTGGCACCGTTGTCGCACACCACTTTACCAACTGTCAAATTGAGCCGTGTTAGCCACTGATCTGCCTGTGAACGCAAAGCTAAAAGGAGTGAAGGACCGGTTTGGCTCTTGGCTTCCAGGCAAAACAGACGCAGCACAGCATGGCAACGTCTCACCTGACATGTCGAATAGGTTCTGGTGATCTTGGCCGGCGCAATGGAAGAGACGGTAGCAGCAGAAAGGAGGAGTCAGCCGAGGAGGAGAGGGAGGATGGAGTATGAAGAGGAGAAGAAGAGGCAGGCCTGCATGCAATCTGTGGCAGTAAAACCAAATCTACAAGGGTGCCACGGGTTACATGCTTGACGGCCGTCAGAAGGTTCACCCAGTGGGCAGTAAAAGTTATAGACCTTTCCTGCCCATGTTTGCTAGACCACGTGTCTGTTGTCAGATGTATCTTGGCACCAACACTGTGTGCCAGAGATACATTCACTTGCCGCTGAACGTGGCCATATATATTTCCTTCTTGGGACCTTCCATTGTGGTGTTCCAATGGCCACAAATTTTAGAAAGGCCTCCAAGTCCACAAGTTTATATGGCAATAGTTGGCGGTTCTATCAGTTCCGACAAGCCAGCGGTAAACCGTTGGGCAAGAGGGTTATCCGGCGTCATCATTTTTTTACGCTCGAACATTTGGGCCACGGAAGCCTGCCTTTTCCTAACAAACGTGAGGATGGCATGATGGAAGGTGCAGTGGAGAACAATTGTGAGGATAGAGGAGAAGGAGAAGAGGCTGGATAGTGAGAGCCTGGAGTGTGGCTTTGTGGGTTCTGACAGCATTGCTCCCACTGGGCTCGGTGATGGGAGGCCAGGTGCCTTCTTAAGGTGGTCATCCGTAGGTGAGTGTTGGGCTTACCGCGACTTATGCGTTGACTGCAAAGGCTGCAGATGGCAACACTATTGTCAGCAGCTGACACATTAAAAAAAGCCTACACTGCGGAGCCATGTGCTGGCGTCCTGGGAGCGCCAGATGTGACTGTACATGGTTGATGGCTCGCTCCTGATACATTAGCAGTCTGGTATGTCCCTCCTGTGCAATATAAGTTCGGCCTGCTTCTCCTCCCTATCCGCTGGTCCATCTCTCCCTCTAAACTCCCCTCCTCTTCCTCTCTTGTGGGCACCGATCTCGGAGTAGGCAGCAACAGCAGGGACCAACCTCGTTGGGCTGATCTGGGTACTGTCGTCAGACTGCTCCTCTTCCTGATCCGATGCCAAGAAGAGCTGCGCATCGGAAATGTCTTGTGATGGCTCTGAAAATAATTCCTGTGACTCAAGTGAAGGGTATATGGTGGTGGTGTCTTTGCGAGCGCACACAGCAGAGAGTGAAAAGGGTGCAGATAGAGAGGATGAGGGGGGTACAGAAGCGGAAAGCCATGTGAGCCACTCAACCAAGTCTGGTGCGTCCTTTGACGTAATTGAACGCACCTTCTGCAACTTCCCACTTTGGCGACGGCCTGTTGCTCCTGCCCTACCTTCACCACTCCTGCGGGTGAAAAGTCTCTAGAGAAGCGCAGTGTATGTGGAAGAAGGTATATAACACCCTGCTTCAATATGTCGTTTTGGGGGCCACTGGTCTATAATCACACCAGTTTAAAAAAAAAAACGTTTAAATGTTCTCACTGTGTGTAGCAGAGGTAACGCAGTGAAAGCGGATACATTTCTGCAGCTCACAAATACACTATTTGAGTAGTATATTCTTAGAAAATACCCCATTTCAATATGTGGTTTTGGGGGCAACTGGTCTATCACACCAGTTCTAAAACTTTTTTCTAATTGTCACTCTTTGTAGTATCGCTGCAGAACCGATCACCAGTCACAATGCTGCACTATACAAATCCACTATAATATGCTTTCTATATTTGAAAGTATTATTATAAGTGTATTACACCCCTATATACTGCACACTAATCAATATTACACCTATACCAGTCTTTAAAAGGACTTTTGTGGACCTATTAGTTAGCGATTTGTGTCACTATTAGCACTCTAAGCGCTGTTTTACGCGAGCGGATGCTCCGCGACTGACAGCCAAGACACAATGCGGACAGCAGAAGCACGGAGCATTAACATGATTCATAATGCTCCGTGCCTCTCTGTGATCTCTTTACTATGAAATCACAGTGAGATAAAGTTGTCACTGTGATTTCATAGTAAAGAGGTCACAGAGAGGCATGGAGCATTATGAATCATGTTAATGCTCCATGCTTCTGCAGTCTGCATCGGGTCTTGGCTGTCAGTCACGCAGCGGATGCCACGCACGGCATCCGCTCGTGTGAAACAGCCCTAACAGTCTGTCCCTGCTCCACACAGCAACCTCTCCCTACACTGACAAAAGACAGAATGTAAAATGGCAGCCAGATCAGGTCTATTTATAAGGTAGGGGGTATGTCCATGTGCTGAAATGTCTCAATTGGCTGTCCTGTACCACCTGATGGATGTGTCATGGGTCAAAGTTCTTCACAATGTAAAAGAATATGACGCCGGCGAATATCGCCATATGTTCGCATGTTTGGCGAACTGCGATCAAGTAAAGTTCGCCGCGAACCGACTGCCGGGCGATCCACAAGGCCATCTCTAACCACCACCACCATAGCCCCTCCACTCGAGTCAGAGGAATTATTTTCCCATCCATTCCCAGAACTTACTGATGCGCAGCAATTCTTGGCATCTGATGAGGAAGAGGAGGTAGCAACGGCCGCCACCCAGCGATCTGACGACAGTACCCAGATCAGCCCAAGGAGGGTGGTCCCCGCTATTGCTGCCTACTCCGAGATCTCTAATGTCAGTGGTGGTGAAGGTGACAATGATGACGTGTCGATGGACGTCACGTGGGTGCCCAGAAGAGAGGAAGAGGAGGGGAGTTCAGAGGGAGAGACGGTGCAGCAGTTAGGGAGGAGAAGGAGGAGAAGCAGGCAGAACTCGTAGTGCACAGGAGGCAAAAAGCAGACTGCAAATTTATCTGGAGCGAGCCACCCACCATGTATGGTCACATCTTGTGCTCCCAGGACGCCGGCACATGGCTCCGCAGTGTGGGATTTTTTTAACGTGTCAGCTGCTGAGAATAGTGTTGCCATCTGCAGCCTGGACGAATATCTCCGATGATTCGCAAACGCGATTAAATGTTCACAAACCACAATTTTGCGGCGGGCCCCATTCACAGGCAAACCTAAAAAACCTTCAGGTCATATTTGCAACCACCAAATACTTATTAGAAGTGCACAAATCGTCCCACAACATGGACAGTGACATACCAGAGGGGGATCAATGGCAAAAATTCCCACAAAAATATGTATTTTAATCAGGGCCTATTTTTATGCGTCTTAAATGGAAACTGTCAATAATGTGCCCTTCTGGGGACTAGAAATGTGTTATTTTAGACCACGGGAGTACAGGCCCCAAACATTATGTATTCACCGGACAGAAAACAAAGTGATTATGTTGCTGGAGGTATATTAGACTGTCAATGCATATCAATTTTACTGCAGGCCAGCGGACTATAGGCCCCAAAAATTATTCATTCACCATGCAGAATAGAACAATTGGTAATGTGGCTGGAGGTACATTAGGCGGTCACCATATAACAATTTTACTGTTGGCCAGTTAGATTACAGGCCCCATAAATTATGCATTTATCATACAGAAAAGATGAAGTGATCATGTGGCTGGAGGTATATACGACGGTTAATGGATATCAATTTTACTGCAGGTCAATGGACTACAGGCCCCAAAAATTATTCATTCATCGTACACAAAAGAACAATTCATAATGTGTCTGGAGGTACATTAGGCGGCCACCGTATAACAATTTTACTGTTGGCCAGTACTGATGAGCGGAAGGGGCTATATTCTAATTTGCAATATATTGCAAATATTTTTTAGAATATTCGTGATATATTCGTGAATTTGGATATTCTTTATATTCAATATCCTGATTTTTACTTGAAAATCGGGAACGTAATGACCGAGTGTGTGTGCAGTATGTCCTGTGATACTGTGGAAAGTCTCTCCTGTCCGATTAGAAAAAATGGTTTGAAACTACTTTTAGAAAGCAGAGGAAGAAATCGTGTTAACTGTAAGTAATATTATAATACAGCACTTTTTACATATTGCATGCATGGCAGAACAATAGTTATATGTAGATTGAGTCTTGCTAAATATTCATACTTTATGGACACAAATTTTTAGTTTTCGTACTACAAACAACACAGTTTATTTGGTAAGAGTAGATATTAATGATTGGTGCACTAAGTATTCTTGTTACTTCAGAGCACTATGTCTGTAGCATGTATGTAAGGACAACAGATAAATATCTCTCACATGCACATAGCACATCCATATTCCTGCCACTCAATATATACCACACACTATATACCATACACACACACAGACAATATATATAGATTATATTTTATGCCCATGAGCTTTCTTTGTCTTACCGTAAGTATTTGCTGGTTCATTTAGAGTTGCCCAGTGTGCACCATGGGGAGGCAAACCAACAGTACACCCCATACCGTACCGTCACTTGACTAGACAGGCACATCTCTGCTTAGCTGGCCAATATCTGATTGCTCAGACCCGACACACACATACAATCACAATACAATCTCTTTTTATAACAGTAACATTAAATATAATATTTCCCCTTCAAAGACATAACTACTTTTTGCTGTTTTGTTGAGGATTTTTTTTTTTTTTTTTACTTGGATTTTAAATTTTTGGGGATTATATGCTTGCATCTTTATCCTGCAGCGAATGTTGGTGCGGGGCTTATGACCGGACCAATAAAAGAGAGGAGAAGCAGGCCATCATCAGGGGTCTCCGCTTTGAATTGTCCCAAAAATATAGGATCCGGCACAAAAAGGATGCCATCCAGAAAAAAATTGTGCGATCTGAAGGGATTCCACTATAATCGGGTCAAAGAGATGAGTGAAAGATTATGCCCAGGCAGGGGCGTAGCTACAAGGGGTGCAGAGGTAGCAGTCGCTACCGGGCTCAGGACCCTGAGGGGGCCCAAAGACCCTTGTGGTGCATAAGAAGACACCAGTTTTATAGAAAGTGCATGCTGGTCAAGTTACACCTCTGGCTCAAGGGGGTGCCGTTTCAATTTTTGCCTTGTGCTTCCTGCCCCTGGCCACAAAGCACCGAGGGAAGGGGGGGCCCAAGCTGAACTCTTGCACCAGGGCCCATGAGCCATTAGCTACACCCCTGTGCCCAGGTACAATGCCTACATTACTTTTTTATCTCTCTCTACAACACTCGGTAATGTATATATTCAGTTATGTAATTCAGAACGGGGGCACATCGGAATTGAAATGAGAGTGCCGGCACACAGTATAGAATACACAGTATAATTCAAAGAAAAAGAAAACTGAGATGAGAGCCGCACATCTAAATATATATCAAATTTATTTAAAGCAACAGACATGACAAGAAATAGTTTTAAATCATTGTATACAACAAATCAAGGCCATGTGAATTAACCATATACACATGCCACCCTGGCTCACCACAAAAACATAGACACGCCCCCACATAAATGAATATATTACAAGTTAAAGTGCATGAGATCCATCAACAAAAATGAAGGACTAAAATACTTATCATTTGGATGGCATAGTGGGGGTATGCGTGGTAGTCAGGAAGAAAGCCCAACGCGTATCGCCAGGCTCTGCTGGCTTCCTCATAATGCTCCGTGCCTCTCTGTGATCTCTTTACTACGAAATCACAGTGACAACTGTGATTTCGTAGTAAAGAGATCATAGAGAGGCACGGAGCATTATCAGTCATGTTAATGCTCCGTGCCTCTGCAGTCTGCGTCGGGTCTTGGCACTCTTTCACGGAGCGGATGCCACGCACGGCATCCGTTCGTGTGAAACAGCCCTTAGTGGAAGATCGGCATGGCAGCTGATGGACACTTGAGACAGATGGCGACCGGAATTGCCGTCTGCTCATGCGTGCAGCCGAACTGGTGCGTACTGCATTCCAGATAGCGGAAACAGCAGACCGCGCAGGCTCAGGAAGCACTGACTGCGTGCCAAATGCCGGAAGCCACATGAAAAGGTGGAAGCGCTGTCTGCGCTTGCAGAGAATACCCTGTGGGCGAGGGGACAAAGAGGAGAAAGGAAAAGAGAACAAAAGGATTAAGATAAATAACCTATATAAACAGTACTTAAATCCAAATAAGAAATTAGAACCCTGTATTAACACATAATACAGGGTGGGTCATTTATATGGATACACCTTAATAAAATGGGAATGGTTGGTGATATTAACTTTCTGTTTGTGACACATTAGTATATGTGAGGGGGGAAACTTTTCAAGATGGGTGGTGACCATGGCGGCCATTTTGAAGTTGGCCATTTTGAATCCAACTTTTGTTTTTTCAATAGGATGAGGGTCATGTGACACATCAAACTTATTGGGAATTTCAAAAGAAAAACAATGGTGTTCTTGGTTTTTAATGTAACTTTATTCTTTCATGAGTTATTTACAAGTTTCTGACCACTTATAAAATGTGTTCAATGTGCTGCCCATTGTGTTGGATTGAACCCTCTTCTCCCACTCTTCACACACTGATGATGTGTTTCCCTCTTTATGCACTGAAGCTGGCACGTTCCCTGAGTTTTTCCAGCAAGATGGTGCACCACCACATTATGGGTGCCAGGTCCTAGCATTCCTAGATGAACAGTTTCCTGGAAAGTGGATTGGTCGTCGTGGGCCAGTTGAATGGCCACCAAAGTCTCCTGATCTGACCCCCCTTAGACTTTTATCTTTGGGTCATCTGAAGGCAATTGTCTATGCTGTGAAGATACGAGATGTGCAGCACCTGAAACTACAGATACTGGAAGCCTGTGGTAGCATTTCTCCTGCGGTGTTGCTATCAGTGTGTGAAGAGTGGGATTGTGAAATTCCCAATAGGTTTGATGTGTCACATGACCCTCTTCCTATTGAAAAAACAAAAGTTGGATTAAAAATGTCCGACTTCAAAATGGCCGCCATGGTCACCACCCATCTTGAAAAGTTTCCCCCCTCACATATACTAATGTGTCACAAACAGAAAGTTAATATCACCAACCATTCCCATTTTATTAAGGTGTATCCATATAAATGGCCCACCCTGTAGATTGTGCTCAAGAGTCACAAAAACATAAAACAAACGGAAAGGAAATGATAAAAAACTAAAACTATATAATAAACAAAGAAAAACCAAAGTTCATTTACTCCAAATAATAGATAATATAATGTAGTGACTTATTTAATACACATAATTAGTGACCATGATTGATTAAAAAGGGGGGTAACATAAATATCTTAGATTAACCCTACACTCTAATTACACCATCAATTATGTGCAAAATTACTCATATTGCTTGATCTATGTGAGCCTAAACTACATAATTTATACCTCTTGTTTTGTGACTAAATAAATATCCTCATTTTAGTGTTATTCAGTTATTAATTGCTGTTATTTATATTTTTTTGTTTTTTATGTATTGTTTGCATGTTTTATATATGTATTGAAGGCTGCTTGCAGCCTGTATTTGTGGGAGGGGCACGCTTACCCCATTTAAACCCCCTCCCACAAGCAGAAGGGCGCCCGGTTCTTGCTTCTGCAGCATCCAGCGCCTTGACGTCACTTCCGGTCGCGGCTCCGTCGGTTCGTCATCCCGTGCGTATCCCCATCCTCACCTTGTGAGTATCACCGCTCTGCGGCCCGGCCAGACGCGCCTTGCCACCGGCACCTCGTATCACCAGCAGCCACCGTCGGATCCGGCGCATCCGGGGGGGGGGGGAACTGACAGCGCGGCGGCTGCCGGTTCCCGCCTGCGGCTGCGGCAGCGCCACTAGGCTCGCGGTGAGCCACATGAGCACCACGCGGCTCGGAGCACGCCATGTGAGAGGCGCCTGAGGTCAGCATGTTGTGTGGGGGAGGGGGCTTACAGCGCAGCGGCTGCCTGGTTCCCGGTGTCCATGGTGACATGCCGTGGGGGGAGGGGCCGGCAGCGCGGCGGCTGCGGTCCTCCTCTGGCTGGCGGTGTGTGTGTCAGGGGGATCAGATGTTGAGCCAGTAGGCCTGATCTCCCTGGGTCATACACCTCAGTCTGCAAGTTCAAAGGTGCAGCTCAAACACTGGGTCATCACTGAATGCAAAAAAAAAAAAAAGATCCCCTGTAATCACTTGGGTACAATGGCTTCCTCAATTAGTCAGGCGCTATCTTCCCTGAATCGCTCAGGCACAAATTGTTTCCCTAAATCACCGAGGCGTGTCTTCCCTAAATCGCTCAGGCGCAATGTCTTCCCCGAATCGCTCAGGCGCAGATGTCTTCCCTGAATCGCGCAGGCGCAGATGTCTTCCCTGAATCGCGCAGGCGCAAATGTCTTCCCTGAATCGCTCAGGCGCAATGTCTTCACCGGAAGTGCTCAGGCACAATGTTCTTCCCTGTATCACTCAGGCGCAATATCTTCCCTGTACCACTCAGGCGCTATGTCTGCCCTGAATCGCTCAGGGACAATGCTTTCAGGTATCACCCAGGGATGTCCCTTCCATTCACTCATGTGCAATGTTCCTGATTCACTGATATGCAATGTTTCCTTGTTTTCTCACGTGCAATGTTTTCGGAGTCGCTCAGGTGCAAATGTTCCGTAAGTCGGTCTGGTGCTATGGTGCCCTGAAGCACTCAGGTGCAAATGGTTCCTTGAATCACTCAGGCGCAAATGGTTCCCTGAATCGCTCAGGTGCAATGGTCCCCTGAATCGCTCGGGTGCAATGGTTCCCTGAGTCGCTCGGGTGCAATGGTTCCCTGGGTCGCTCGGGTGCAATGGTTACCTGGGTCGCTCGGGTCCCATGGTTCCCTGAGTCGCTCAGGGGCAATGGTTCCCTGAATCGCTCAGGGGCTATGGTTCCCTGATTCGCTCAGGTGCAATGGTTCCCTGAATCGCTCAGGGCAATGGTTCCCTGAATCGCTCAGGTGCAATGGTTCCCTGAATCGCTCAGGTGCAATGGTTCCCTGAATCGCTCAGGTGCAATGGTTCCCTGAATCGCTCAGGTGCAATGGTTCCCTGAATCGCTCAGGTGCAATGGTTCCCTGAATCGCTCAGGTGCAATGGTTCCCTGAATCGCTCAGGTGCAATGGTTCCCTGAATCGCTCAGGTGCAATGGTTCCCTGAATCGCTCAGGTGCAATGGTTCCCTGAATCGCTCAGGTGCAATGGTTCCCTGAATCGCTCAGGTGCAATGGTTCCCTGAATCGCTCAGGTGCAATGGTTCCCTGAATCGCTCAGGTGCAATGGTTCCCTGAATCGCTCAGGTGCAATGGTTCCCGGAATCACTCAGGTGCAATGGTTCCCTGAATCGCTCAGGGGCAACGGTTCCCTGAATCGCTCAGGTGTTTGGTTGGTTCACTGACTATGGGTCCAGCAGGTCGCGGCCCTCACCGTGCAACGGTAAAACACGGCTTATCTTTTTCGTAAGCAGGGCCGCAACCACCAGAGCTACAAGCAAACCACGGTCGTTGCGCCTATTTTCCCGGTTCAGGTAAGATACAGCCGCAAGGCTGTGCTACGACCTATCACCACATTTAGCTATTCGTTGTCATAAGCTCCCGTTCATAGGTCTCTGCCTCAATACAGAAGTCTGTAGCGTGGTCCCTTTCATTTAAGGTAAGTAGCAGGCAACGGCATTCGGTCAGGAGAACTATTTCCCCTGTAGCTCTCGGTCGGGCTCCCGGGGGAGGGGGAAGGAAGTCTCATATGTCACCTTCATACCTCCTCCATGCAGCTTGAAGATGTCGCAGGTCCCTGAGTCGGAGGAGAATCTGTCCTTGGCCGGAACCTCCGTGTCAGGCCGCGCCAGCAACCCCTCCCTGAGGAGCTGGACCATTCCGAAACTGATAGCGGAGCTCAGACGAAGAGGGATTCACCATCCTGCCACCGCGAGAAAAGCGGAGCTGTACCGGCTCCTAATGACGGCACCATCAGGGTCAAGCGAGGAGCCTTCTCCCTCATCGATCCAGCTGGCCCTCCTGCAGCTGCAGGCCACCATCGCTAGTCTGGAAGGTTCGGTGGCGGATATCCAGACTAGGATGGGGGAGTGGGAGTCCCGGCCTCCTCCGGCCCTGCCTTCTCCAGCACGTCCGGTCTTGCCGTCTACGTCCCAAGAGTTGGCGCCAGGTACGGTCCGTGTCAGACCCCAGATTGTTCCCTCGCATTACATTCCGGAAAACCTTAAAAAGGACATCCTGGCGGGGAGGGACGTCAACCTGGCGTCCATTCTCATTGCGTCACAAGACGTATCGGAGAATAAAGTCATCAACTGCGGGGAGGTCTCGGTGGTCATGCGGGCCAAGGATTCCCGCCTGAACCGGAAACTGTCGGTCCCCGAGTTCGTCCTGGCATTCAGCCTCTACTGAGACACCATCTGCAGCGTCCAGCCACACAGACGTGAGGAGCTGGACTCCTACCTATACCAAGTCACCGACTTAGGGTACAAATACGGGGGAAAGAACTTCCACGACTACCACAGGTCTTTTTCAGCCAAAGCGGCAGCCGCCCTCGCTCAGTTCCAGTTCATCACGGACTGGGCGAGCTTGGACATGGAGCTATTCTGCCGTCATTTTGCTGGGTTGCAGGCCCCCACGTGCGCTTCATGCCAATCCATCCAGCACACGGCCGACTGGTGCCCTAATCTTCCCACCCCGGCCCGAGAAAGCTCCCAGCCAGGCCCCTCTGGCGCGCAACGGTCTCAGGGTTCCACCGACAAGCTGGGCAGGCCCATCACCTTCTTAGGCCAGAGTCAGGTCTGCAACAACTTTAATGCCGGGGGCTGTGGTTTCAACAGTTGTAGAGCTTTGCATGTGTGTTCCCTCTGCTTCAGGGCCCACCCCCGCTCCAGCTGCCCGAAGAGGCAACGTAAGGCTCTATGACTGTCCGACATCAACGTCGAGCTCTTGGGCATCCTGTTGCGGGATCACCCGGATCGCCAGTCAGTGGAGTTCCTCATCACCGGTTTCGAGAAGGGTTTCAACACAGGATTCATTGCCCTCCCGCAAAGTTCCTGGGAAGGAGGGAACCTGCAGTCAGCCATACAGGATCCAGAGGCGGTGGCCACTCTGTTGCGGGACGAGGTCCGCAAAGGGTTCCTGCTAGGCCCATTTGAAACCATTCCCTTTGCCGAGTGGAGAATCAATCCCATTGGTCTAGTCTCCAAACAAGCATCAAATAAAAAGCGTCTGATATACGACCTGTCTGCTCCACACATGTCGCCGATCCCCAGTCTCAACTCCCTGATCCCATCGGGGGATTCTCAATGTCCTATTCGTCCATTGACGAGGCCATTCAGTTCATCCTGCTGGCTGGGGAGGGGGCTTGGTTGGCCAAGGCCGACATCGCGGACGCCTTCAAGCTACTCCCCATCCTTCCTCGGTTATGGCAGTACTATGGGTTGCAGTGGGCAGACAGGTTTTATTTTGCTAACCGCCTTACATTTGGATCTAAAAGCAGCCCGTGGTTGTTCAACAAGTTTGCCTGTGCCCTACATTGGATCCTTGTCCATCATGGGGGGATGGAAATGGTCATTCATTACTTAGATGACTTCCTAATCATCGAGAGGCCCCAGGTCCCCCCATCAGGTTTGGAGAGCTTGCTCCAGCTATTCGCCAGGCTCGAGGTCCCGGTGGCAGCCGCCAAGACAGAGGGTCCAGGCACGGGGGTTACCTTCTTGGGCATTACTCTGGACTCGGTCCGCATGGAGGCCAGCCTCCCCGCGGCCAAGTTGGCCAATATCAAGTCCGCCGTTTCCTCCGCGGCCTCTTCTGGAGTTTTGTCCAGGCAGGAGCTCCAGTCCCTGTTAGGATTCCTTACATGTACCTTCAAGATCATGCCACAGGGGAGGTCCTTCATCTCGCGGCTTCTCAATCTCCTCCCGGCTGCTCCAGATCAGGACTCCACCGTCTGGCTGGACGGTCCCGCCATGGCGGATCTTAAGATGTGGCGAACCTTCCTGACCGGGTGGAATGGCATTTCTTTGTTCGTGCCATCCCCGAATGCGGCTTCCCCCACGGTTTACACCGACGCCGCGGGCTCCCGCGGGTTTGCGGCAATCTTCTTTCCGCACTGGTTGGTCGGCAGTTGGCCGGTGGAGCTCCTGTCCGAGGCGGGGGCCATGAGGTCTTCGCCACTATTGGAGCTATACCCCATTGTGGCGGCGGCCCACGTCTGGGGTCCGCTCTGGGCAAACAAATCGGTCATCTTGAGGACGAACAGTCAGGTTCTGGTGGAAGTGATCTCCAAGGGGAGGGCTAAAAATCTCAGGATAATGTCTATGTTGCGTAGGCTTGTCTGGCTGTCCTTGGAGTGTAACTTCCACATCTTCGCGGTCCATATTCAGGGAGCGCAGAATGTGGCAGCTGACGCCCTGTCCCGCTTTAATCTCAATATTTTCTTCCAGGAACTCCCAGAGGTGGATCCCGTCGGCGTTCCAGCTCCACCTTACAGCGCCCTCCTGCTGGACTAGAGCCCCTGGTTGCAACCGCGCAGTCATTGATCAGGCGGTCGCTAGCCACCAGCACCGCCAGGAATTATAATACCGGGTTCAGCATGTTTAGACGTTTTGCTGACACTCACCCGCAGGGGAACATAGACGAGGTCACTTTCATCATGGCGTTCATAGCCCATTGCCACTCCCACCGCCACCTCTCATACAATACCATCAGGCTGTATTTGGCAGGCATCCAGCACCACCGGATGCTCAGTGACCCCTCTGCCAGATCCATCTTTTCAAATCAGGCCATCAAAGCCACCCTCAGGGGCGTTCAGAAGGTTAGCACGGCAGGCCAGGTGCGCAGGCAGCCGGTCTCAGGTGAGCTTTTCCGCAGGTTATCCATAGCCCTGGATGGTCTTCCTTTTGGCCAATTTGCAAGCATCGTTACGAAGGCAGCCATGTATCTCGGGTTCTATGGGTTCCTCAGGCCCGGGGAATTCACCTGCAACACCATCTCCCGAACGACCCTGCTAAGACGACATCTCGCATGGCACTCCGACCACTTTATCTTGTCCATTCCGTTCTCCAAGACCAGTCAAACCGGTCCCCCCGCGGAGGTGGAATTTTACCCTACGTCTAACTGTTGGTGTCCTATCAAGGTGCTCCAGGAGCTCCTGGCCTCCCTTCAATCTCCCGCTTTGGACGGCCTGTTGCTCCCAGTTAACGGGAAGCCCCTGTCTTCCACCATGTTCATCTCCAATATCCGCACCCTGGCCACAGGTTTGGTTTACAACCCTAGCGCAATATCCGGGCACTCATTTCGAATAGGGGCTGCGTCGGCAGCGTCCAGTCACCAGGTACCAGCGCACATCATTCGTAAGATGGGTCGGTGGAGATCATCCTGCTTCTCAAGGTACATCCCAAATCCACGGGCGGAAGTATCCCGAGCCTTCTGTTCCTTGGCATTATAGGCCGCACAATACTTCAATAAATACTTCATACCCTGCAACTTGCCGATTCTCTTTTGCCCACTTATTCAGGCCTTACCTCGTCACTGGCATCGGGCACACTCCAGCCAGTCGGGTAGGGACAGTCCATAGGCATGCCTATCCTGGCTCTAGCAGCTCCTCCCACAAGTATTGAAGGCTGCTTGCAGCCTGTATTTGTGGGAGGGGCGCGCTTACCCCATTTAAACCCCCTCCCACAAGCAGAAGGGCGCCCGGTTCTTGCCCTCCCTCCCATCCCCTTCCTTAATACCTTCCTCTTGGGTGGCCCACTTATTCAGGCCTTACCTCGTCACTGGCATCGGGCACACTCCAGCCAGTCGGGTAGGGACAGTCCATAGGCATGCCTATCCTGGCTCTAGCAGCTCCTCCCACAAATATATATATATATATATATATATATATATGTTATTTATATTATAATTTTTTCCATATTTTTTTTTTCCATTTATATTTTCTGTTTTTTAGTTTTCTATTTTTTGTATTTTTTTGTATTTGTATTTGAGAAGCACTTTGTCCCAACGCCCACAAGGCATTCATTCAAAAACCAAAAAAGAAAAACTACTGCACTTAATAAGATGAACATTGCATCAAATCAATATAGTCCAGGAGATGTATAGGGGGCAAGTGTAGTGTGTCCTTCACTGTATATCCGAGCAGAAGAATCCCAAACAACAATTCATAGGATGCCTTGTAATCAATGCCAAGATATTCCAGGTAGGGGAAGGAGAAAAGTATTTTCTAAAGACACCCAAAGCGATCAACCAAGTAGTCACGTGCAAAAACAAGAAGTTTTTTATATCTACAAAAAGAAAATAGAAAACAAAGAGTGTGTATAAGTAAAACATTCAATCAATTATCTGGCATAGAAACCTGTGAATAAATGTTCCTCATTAAGACCCTGCGGGGACAAACTATCTAGATTATAAGTCCTTTAAGCAAACATTGTGTCATATGTGTACCCCTGATATTGTAGTGGACTTTTTCTAAGCCCACCACCTGCAATTTTTCTAAGCCCACCACCTCTATTATATGTAGTGTTAATCATCAGATCTAAACTGAATAATGATGCGCTCCCCCTGTGTACCGTACTTACCAGTACACATGTCACGCTCTTGTAGTAAGCATTAGCAGCTTACTACTACTACTACAGTCCATTCTCCCTCCTCACTAATACATCGCTGTCTGCGATGCTGCAGCATCACAGACTGCAATGTAAATTGCCAGAATTCGACCCATAAGGCGCAGGGGCACTTTCCCCCCAGTTTTTTTTGGGGGGGGAAGTGTGTCTTATGGGGCGAAAAATACGGTATTATTTTCTGTCAGATGAATGCCTTATTATTGGGGCCCGTACTCCTGTGGCCTAAAATAAAAAATTTCTAGGCTCCAGCGGGGGCACATTTTTGAGAATTTCCCTTTAAAACACATAAAAATGGCCCATGATTAAAATACATATTTTTTGTTGGGATTTTTGCCATTGATTCCCCTTTGGTTTATCACTGTCCATGTTGTGGGACTATTTGTGCACTTCTAGTAAGTATTTGGTGGCTGCAAATATTACCTGAAGGTTTTTCAGGTTCGCCTGCCTATAAAGTGAATGGGGCCCGCCGCGAACGCGTGGTTCGCTAACATGTGATCACGAACGAGCGTTCGCAAAATTTCCCGGCCGTTGTTTGTCCATCACTAATTGTTATAATGCCACTCATCACTACACACACATTCATGCAACTTTGGGTCAAGATGTCCCTCTGTGCAGTCTGACATTCAGTATAAACCATTCCTGTCTTCCAAATAAGAGGATTGTTTTCTGAAGTCTATTTTGTTTATTGGTCAGCAGTAGTGTTGATCACGAATATTCGAATGCAAATTTTTATTGCGACTATACAGGGAGTGCAGAATTATTAGGCAAATGAGTATTTTGACCACATCATCCTCTTTATGCATGTTGTCTTACTCCAAGCTCTATAGGCTCGAAAGCCTACTACCAATTAAGCATATTAGGTGATGTGCATCTCTGTAATGAGAAGGGGTGTGGTCTAATGACATCAACACCCTATATCAGGTGTGCATAATTATTAGGCAACTTCCTTTCCTTTGGCAAAATGGGTCAAAAGAAGGACTTGACAGGCTCAGAAAAGGCAAAAATAGTGAGATATCTTGCAGAGGGATGCAGCACTCTTAAAATTGCAAAGCTTCTGGAGCGTGATCATCGAACAATCAAGTGTTTCATTCAAAATAGTCAACAGGGTCGCAAGAAGCGTGTGGAAAAACCAAGGCGCAAAATAACTGCCCATGAACTGAGAAAAGTCAAGCGTGCAGCTGCCAAGATGCCACTTGCCACCAGTTTGGCCATATTTCAGAGCTGCAACATCACTGGAGTGCCCAAAAGCACAAGGTGTGCAATACTCAGAGACATGGCCAAGGTAAGAAAGGCTGAAAGACGACCACCACTGAACAAGACACACAAGCTGAAACGTCAAGACTGGGCCAAGAACTATCTCAAGACTGATTTTTCAAAGGTTTTATGGACTGATGAAATGAGAGTGAGTCTTGATGGACCAGATGGATGGGCCTGTGGCTGGATTGGTAAAGGGCAGAGAGCTCCAGTCCGACTCAGACGCCAGCAAGGTGGAGGTGGAGTACTGGTTTGGTCTGGTATCATCAAAGATGAGCTTGTGGGGCCTTTTCGGGTTGAGGATGGAGTCAAGCTCAACTCCCAGTCCTACTGCCAGTTTCTGGAAGACACCTTCTTCAAGCAGTGGTACAGGAAGAAGTCTGCATCCTTCAAGAAAAACATGATTTCCATGCAGGACAATGCTCCATCACACGCATCCAAGTACTCCACAGTGTGGCTGGCAAGAAAGGGTATAAAACAAGAAAATCTAATGACATGGCCTCCTTGTTCACCTGATCTGAACCCCATTGAGAACCTGTGGTCCATCATCAAATGTGAGATTTACAAGGAGGGAAAACAGTACAGCTCTCTGAACAGTGTCTGGGAGGCTGTGGTTGCTGCTGCACGCAATGTTGATGGTGAACAGATCAAAACACTGACAGAATCCATGAATGGCAGGCTTTTGAGTGTCCTTGCAAAGAAAGGTGGCTATATTGGTCACTGATTTGTTTTTGTTTTGTTTTTGAATGTCAGAAATGTATATTTGTGAATGTTGAGATGTTATATTGGTTTCACTGGTAAAAATAAATAATTGAAATGGGTATATATTTGTTTTTTGTTAAGTTGCCTAATAATTATGCACAGTAATAGTCACCTGCATACATAGATATCCCCCTAAAATAGCTAAAACTAAAAACAAACTAAAAACTACTTCCAAAAATATTCAGCTTTGATATTAATGAGTTTTTTGGGTTCATTGAGAACATGGTTGTTGTTCAATAATAAAAATAATCCTCAAAAATACAACTTGCCTAATAATTCTGCACTCCCTGTAGGTACTTCAAAAATTGCAAATATTTAGAATATAGTGATATATATTCGTAATTTCGAATATTCTAGACTTTTTAATTGCGAATTTTCGGAATGCAAATTTTTATTGCTAATTTTTCAAATGCCGAGTGAAAACATGATTCCTCCCTGCTTCTTGCTTCTGGGCCATTGGCCCACAAGCAAGAAGCAGGGAGGAATCATATTTTTGCTCGGCAATTGAAAATTTTGCGATAAAAATTTGCGTAACGAAAAATTAGCATTACGGAAATTTACATATTGCGCGATCATTACCTTGTTGATTTTTTGGGATTAAAAAAATCGCAGAATATAACGTATATTCGAATTTGAGAAAATTCTACAAAATATTTGCAAAATATTGAAAAAACAAATATATGTGATATAGTGCTATGAATCATTGGCCCACAAGCAAGAAGCAGGGAGGAATCATATTTTTGCTCGGCAATAGAACATTTTGCGATAAAAATGAGCATTACGAAAAATTTGCATTATAAAAATTTGCATTATAAAAATTTACATATTGCGCTATCATTACCTTGTCGATTTTTTGGATAAAAAAATAAATAAAATTGCTTAATATAATGTAAATTCGAATTTGCTAAAATTCTACAAAATATTCGCAAAATATCGCAAATTCGAATATGACCCCTGCCGCTCATCACTAGTCAGCAGGATTGTGAATTGGTAAAACTAAAAGAATACAAATTGCTTGTGTAGGTAAAACATATAAAATAGCATGTACAGTAGTGTTGGTCGAGCACCAAAGTGCTCGTGTTCTCTGATGCTTAAGTAGAACGCTTCCCGATGCTCGGGTGCTCTACACTATAGAGCGGCATGGCCAGTTAATAAATATATATATTTTTTTTAGACTTCTGCTGTATAGGAATACTTATTACTAGTAATATATGTAAATATATTATTGCTAAAAACATTTTTTTTTTTTTTAAGTAACTGAGATTGTACATAGGCTATATTACACCCCTATTTTTCTGACTAAAATATATCGAGGCAACGGGAGAGTTTTCTCCTGTAGGAATTGTGGAAGCAAAGAGGCTGGTTTTCTGTATCACGTGATATTCAGCTGAACACCGTGATGTGCCGAGCATAGTGATGCTCGAGCCGAACTGTTGTTCGGCCGAGCATGCTCGCACAACACTAATGTATAGTAATACATTGACAGAGGATGCATATATCCAAAATGGTTGCCTATACATAGAACTGCATGTCTAGCTAACAGAAAAAAAAAACTCCCTTAGTGACACTTATACCTAGATAAACAGCTCTGCATAGCATAATGTCCCTGAAAAAAGTTAGATCACTAACCAGATATACTTACACACAGATGGTGGAGTTTAAGAAGGAGAACTGCATGGAACAGCTCTGCTGATGTCCTGTAGTCTGTATGTAGACTGAAGCTGGGCTTCTCCTTCCCAGAATGCCTTGAACTACCCACAATGCCTAGCACCTCCAACAAGCAATAATCTTTATGAACAAGAAAACAAGGTGCAAAACATTTTTACCACCACTAGATGGTGCTGTTACTCAACTAATAACTACAGGAATGCAGAAATTGCAGCAATAAAATAGACGTGAACTGAAATGAATCTCCCTCTGCTGGAGGCAGAACACCCTCCCTCTTGATTGACAGGGATGGGCATCTGAATCCTCCTCTCCTCCCTGTAATCTCATGCTTACACTGTGCTGTACAACCTTTGTGCATGCCCAGAACAGCTAATTTCCTGCCCAGCAGAAAAGAACTGCGCAGTACATGCACCAATAACGTCCAGCCCAGTGTAGTATTCAAGCGCCTGGCTCTGGATGCTTCAAGGGCATTTGAACCTTTGGTGCGCTTTACAACTCATTTACCCTTTGTGCACTTAACAGCTCATTTACATATTGGATAAATAGTTTTTTTGGTTGTTTTCATTTACATATTGAATAATATAAGGAGTATAGCAATGGAGGGCAAAAAGAAAGGTTCCTTTTTATCATATTCTGCAAGCCATACCAGCCATTATGTTTGGTTTTATAGTGAATTTTCTGCTGACATACTTCCCTTAAAATCCCAATGTAAATTATTCATACTAACAGCATGAATTTGTGTCCATCTGATGTTTTCAGTCCATTGTTTGAGTTTCTTTAGTGGCTCAGTGTCTACTATAATTTCTGGTCTGGAACCAAAGGAAAAGGGATCTTGGCATCAGCTGCATCTATCATTGTATAAAGTGATTACAATTGGTGCACAGCACAGAAAGAAAGTCTTCCTAACTGCATGATTATTGTATTATTCTAAATATATTAACACAATGAGCCTTTTCTCTCTTTGAATTGCTGAGTTACTACTGCAAGACATGGACCTGGCATTTGTTCCAGGGATCTACAGCGAGCTGCATTGAGATATCAACTTACACCAGTATTGAGCGAATCATTTGTTGGTCGGAACACCAACTCACACACCTTCCATCTATGGGGGATGGATGTTTAGTATTTTAAATGTTCAGAGATAATGCCTCCATAAAATGCCAGTCACATAGTTATGTGCGGTGCACCCAGCTACAATGTGATGCCCATACTAATACACCAAGTGGGCTGATCCAGCACCTATACAGTGAAGCACACACTATTTGTAATGACACCCCATTATCCCCATCACAAGATCTGGATGCATAGTGTAAAAATGATGAACAGGAAGAATTAGTTGACATTTTAGTAGCAAAACTCCAGCTTGCAACCCCCATCAAGAGTTGTTATTTAGACTTGGTAGGTGCTGGATAAGCCCATCTGTTCTAGTATTATAGGTGTGACTAATAGACTATATTTGGCTACGTCAGTCACAAAAAAAGGCAAATTATCATAAATGGGAAGGATGATCATTAATTTGATATAAAGTCTTTGGACATATTTGTAGTATTTTTATTTACTTAAATGCATGTATTTACTGCTGAAAAACATTTTTGCCAAAGAGTTCTATTAAAAATTTGCACTGTTCGCCATCTGCAGCTTCTTTGTATAACATTACATAAGGGGCTGCAGAAGGCTGTCTACAGTAAAATCCATCAGAGAGGTTGTCTGATGATTCAGTCTCTTGCCCAGTCTCTATCTCTCCTGAATGATTCTAATATTTCCTGTTTTGTAGATATCACTTTTCAGCAGTCATGTAATTATCATCACAGAATCAACCCTTTTCTCCCTCCCTGCACCATGTCCTCAGGGCATGCTCACGACACTTTGCCTTGTCAGTTGCTTGTTTTTCATTAAAAGGTTTATGTCACTTCAGCAAGTGGCATTTATCATGTAGTGAACGTTAATACAAGGCACTTACTAATGTAATGGCATTGTCCATATTGCCTCCTTTGCTGCCTTGATTAATTTTTACATCACGTTATGCGCTGCTCATTTCCATGGTTACAACCACCCTGAAGTCCATCAGCGGTGGCCATGCTTGCACACGGCAGGAAAAAGTGTTGGCCTACCTAACGGCAAGGACCCTGGGAACTCACAAAGGCTGGTGCTTTTTTCCTATAGTCTTCAAGCACGACCACCACTGATGGATTGCAGGGTGTCCGTAACCATGGAAACGAGCAGTGTAACAGGTGATGGAAAAATGAAGCCAGCCAGCAGAGGAGGCAATATGGACAATCTCAATACATTAGGAAGTGCTTGTATTAACTTTCTCTACATTATAAATGCCATTTGCTGAAGTGACACAATTCCTTTTAAGGATTCTTATGTTCCTGTAACTACTGTTCACAGTTCAGAGCAGCAGACTGAGCAAGATGGCTGCTTTATATATTTATATCATAAAGAAAATTGTAAAAATATAGAATAAAAAAATTAAACTAAATTAATGAAATAATTAGCTTCAGTATACAGCTATAGCTATGTTAGTAAAATCAAATATATTTGCCAACGCAGAATGTAATCTACAAACATACAGATCCATGTGATGTCCAGTAGGCAATGCAGACCCTGTTCAAATTCAAAGCTAGAACAAATAGAAATTAATTTTCTTTGACCACATTTATAAAAAATGCAGATGATGCAGTTCAAAGCTGGGTGTATCATGAAGTGCACGGCCCACTTCAAATTAGGCTACATGCACACTACCGTATGTGTTTTGCGGTCCGCAAATTGCGGATCCGTTGTTCCGTTGTTAGTTTCCGTTGTGCTTCCGCATCCGTTCCGGGTTTCCACAAATAACGTCCATTGTGTTTCCGTGAGTCTTCCGGGTTTTTTTTTTTTTAATATCCCCACCCAGGAAAGTTGAATATAAGCTGGTCATGTGAGTGTTTGGTCACCATTTTATAGGCTTTCTTTCCAGGGTACAGAGTGTCGTTGTATTCCTTGGCTTTTCTCGCGTCGTATTCTTGCGGTTTGGGTCTTGCATTCACCATGGCAGATGACTCTGATGATGATGTCCTCCTGCACTGGCTTATTTCTCGGCGATTTGGACAGCAGTCCATTCTGTTGCAAGAGGAACCGAGGAGAAGAAGAAGATTTTGGGTCCATCCCATTGTTTCCCAACGGTACAGGAAAGGACACTTCCATACACTGTACACTGATCTTCGTCAGCATCCTGAGAAGTGCTTTGCATTCTGTCGGATGTCAGTGCCTACCTTTGATTGTCTGCTGTCGTCTCTACGTACTGTCCTTACCTTCATGGACACCAATATGAGGCGCAGCATTTCTCCTGAGGAAAGGCTCATTGTCACTCTGAGGTAAGCAATGTGTTATTTATTGCTAACATTAATGTCTAGTGCTTCTGTCCTTAGTAAAATGTTGTTTAAAGTGTGTGATGTTAGACAATGTGGTGATGTAAGCTGGTTACCCTTGTTTGTTCCTTTTTTATATGTGCCATTGGGTAGTTCTTTAGTTATCTTTTTTTTCATGCCAAATAACATGCAAAGATGAAAGGTAGTGTTGTGTTTTCCACGTTATCATCATACTGATAGAGTACTCACAGCATCCTGTGTTGTCCATACAGTGTGCATTGAAATTGCGTGACCATAGTAGTTGTAACCTTAATTGTAGTACTACGGGCCACCCACACATTTTTGTAAAGTTTGTTAGTCAGAAGTGAATATTTTTTTAAAAGAGCAAACTGGTGTATTTGAGAATATATTCATTTTTGTATTTTTACCTTTTTCCACAGATTCCTTTCTACTGGTAACTCATTTGCATCCCTGCATTTTGAGTTTTTTTGGGGAACCTCAACGATTTCTCGGATCGTGCGTCACACTTGCCATGTCATCTGGCATCAACTCCGAGAGATGGTGATGCCACAGCCCAAGGTGGATTATTGGGTTCGAATCGCTGAGGGCTTCAATATTTCTGCGCAGTTTCCAAACTGCATTGGGGTAATGGATGGCAAGCATATTCGTGTGAAGAAGCCGACTCACTCAGGGTCCTGATTCTTCAATTATAAACAATATTTTTCGGTAGTGCTTATGGCTGTTGCTGACAGTAACTACCGGTTTATAATGGTTGATATTGGGGCCTATGGAAGCACTTCGGATGCTCGCATCTTTAGTGCTTCTAGAATGGGTGAGCAGCTTCGTGCCAACCAGCTTGCCCTGCCCAAGCCCAGAAGACTTACCCGGATATGCAGGTCCGCCGGCTCCATTTGTCATCGTGGTGGATGAAGGCTTTACATTAACTCCCCATGTTATGCGGCCCTTTCCAAAACGTGGTTTGGAAGATAGGAGGCGAATTTTCAACTACCGGTTAACTCGTGCCCGCCGGTATGTTGAGTGCGCCTGTATGGAGGGTGTTTTTGTCATCCATACAGATGGATCCAGAGAATGCTACCCTGATGATTCAAGCTTGTGTTGTTTTACACAGCTTCACCAGGATTCACGAGGCTTCCTCTTCTGTTGACATGGATGAACTTCTGTCGCCAACAGCTTTGGGATTGGATCTGACCCAACATAGACGACCTGCAACTCAGGCATTGCAGTTCGGGAACTCTATCTTTTCCAGCCCAGAGGGGTCGGTGCCATGGCAGATGGACGCTATTCGTGGCAGGATTTGATTTCTTCTGGGCTTGTTAGCTTATTTTTTGTTTTCACAGCTAGATTTGTCAATTTATTATGGTGTAGTTGAGTGTAGGGACTCGCAAGATAATGAGGACCCTTGACGTGGGCTTGCGGGCTGAGGTTTTGGCCCATTTACAAATTGAATGTTCTGAGAATTATTAACAAACAGACTGTGCCATGTGTGTTTTGGCAAAACATCATTCATCAATTTGCACTATGGACCCCAAAACCTTCTAATTAGGGATGAGCGAACTCGAACTGTATAGTTCGGGTTCGTACCGAATTTTGGGGTGTCCGTGACACGGACCCGAACCCGGACATTTTCGTAAAAGTCCGGGTTCGGGTTCGGTGTTCGTCGCTTTCTTCGCGCTTTTGTGACACTTTCTTGGCGCTTTTTGAAAGGCTGCAAAGCAGCCAATCAACAAGCGTCATACTACTTGCCCCAAGAGGCCATCACAGCCATGCCTACTATTGGCATGGCTGTGATTGGCCAGAGCACCATGTGACCCAGCCTCTATTTAAGCTGGAGTCACATAGCGCCGCCCGTCACTCTGCTCTGATTAGCGTAGGGAGAGGTTGCGGCTGCGACAGTAGGGCGAGATTAGGCAGATTAACTCCTCCAAAGGACTTGATTAACTGATCGATCTGCAGCTGTGGATCATTGAGCTGCTGATCCTCAATTGCTCACTGTTTTTAGGCTGCACAGACCGTTTGTCAGTCTCATTTTTCTGGGGTGATCGGCGGCCATTTTGTGTCTTGTGGTGCGCCAGCACAAGCTGCGACCAAGTGCATTTAACCCTCAATGGTGTGGTTGTTTTTTGGCTAAAGCCTACATCAGGGTGAAGCTGTCACACCAAGTGCATTTAACCAGCAATAGTCTGTTCATTTTTTGGCCATATACAAAATCAGGGGCAAGCTGCGCCTGTCACCAAGTGCATTTAACCCTCAATGGTGTGGTTGTTTTTTGGCTAAAGCCTACATCAGGGTGAAGCTGTCACACCAAGTGCATTTAACCAGCAATAGTCTGTTCATTTTTTGGCCATATACAAAATCAGGGGCAAGCTGCGCCTGTCACCAAGTGCATTTAACCCTCAATGGTGTGGTTGTTTTTTGGCTAAAGCCTACATCAGGGTGAAGCTGTCACACCAAGTGCATTTAACCAGCAATAGTCTGTTCATTTTTTGGCCATATACAAAATCAGGGGCAAGCTGCGCCTGTCACCAAGTGCATTTAACCCTCAATGGTGTGGTTGTTTTTTGGCTAAAGCCTACATCAGGGTGAAGCTGTCACATCAAGTGCATTTAACCAGCAATAGTCTGTTCATTTTTTGGCCATATCCCAGTCTAATTCTGTCACTAAATCCATACCGGTCACCCAGCGCCTAAATACTAGGCCTCAAATTTATATCCAGCTAAATCTGTCCCTAGTGCTGTAGCTGGGCGAGTTATTTAGTGTCCGTTCAAGCACATTTCTTGTTCTGGGTTGAAATACAATTCCCAATTTAGCAATTTCATAATTTAGTGGTTCCTGCTATATCAGAGCTATTTGAAATCTATCCCAAAAAGGGTATATAATATTGAAGGTGCACATTGGGTCATTCAGAATAACTTCACACACACCCGCTACTGTGTATTTCCAAGTCTAATTCTGTCACTAAACCCATACCTGTCACCCAGCGCCTAAATACTAGGCCTCAAATTTAAATCCCTCTAAATCTCTCGTTACCCACCGCTGTACTGTTGTTGCTGGGCAAGATATTTAGTGTCCGTCAAAGCACATTTTTTGTTCTGGGTTGAAGTACAATTCCCAATTTAGCAATTTCATAATTTAGTGGTTTCTGCTATATCAGAGCTATTTGAAATCTATCCCTAAAAGGGTATATAATATTGAAGGTGCACATAGGGTCATTCAGAATAACTTCACACACACGCTTCTGTGCATTTCCAAGTCTAATTCTGTCACTAAATCCATACCGGTGACCCAGCGCCTAAATACTAGGCCTCAAATTTAAATCCCTCTAAATCTCTCGTTACCCACCACTGTACTGTTGTTGCTGGGCAAGATATTTAGTGTCCGTCAAAGCACATTTTTTGTTCTGGGTTGAAGTACAATTCCCAATTTAGCAATTTCATAATTTAGTGGTTTCTGCTATATCAGAGCTATTTGAAATCTATCCCTAAAAGGGTATATAATATTGAAGGTGCACATAGGGTCATTCAGAATAACTTCACACACACGCTTCTGTGCATTTCCAAGTCTAATTCTGTCACTAAATCCATACCGGTGACCCAGCGCCTAAATACTAGGCCTCAAATTTAAATCCCTCTAAATCTCTCGTTACCCACCGCTGTACTGTTGTTGCTGGGCAAGATATTTAGTGTCCGTCAAAGCACATTTTTTGTTCTGGGTTGAAGTACAATTCCCAATTTAGCAATTTCATAATTTAGTGGTTTCTGCTATATCAGAGCTATTTGAAATCTATCCCTAAAAGGGTATATAATATTGAAGGTGCACATAGGGTCATTCAGAATAACTTCACACACACGCTTCTGTGCATTTCCAAGTCTAATTCTGTCACTAAATCCATACCGGTGACCCAGCGCCTAAATACTAGGCCTCAAATTTAAATCCCTCTAAATCTCTCGTTACCCACCGCTGTACTGTTGTTGCTGGGCAAGATATTTAGTGTCCGTCAAAGCACATTTTTTGTTCTGGGTTGAAGTACAATTCCCAATTTAGCAATTTCATAATTTAGTGGTTCCTGCTATATCAGAGCTATTTGAAATCTATCCCAAAAAGGGTATATAATATTGAAGGTGCACATTGGGTCATTCAGAATAACTTCACACACACCCGCTACTGTGTATTTCCAAGTCTAATTCTGTCACTAAACCCATACCTGTCACCCAGCGCCTAAATACTAGGCCTCAAATTTAAATCCCTCTAAATCTCTCGTTACCCACCGCTGTACTGTTGTTGCTGGGCAAGATATTTAGTGTCCGTCAAAGCACATTTTTTGTTCTGGGTTGAAGTACAATTCCCAATTTAGCAATTTCATAATTTAGTGGTTTCTGCTATATCAGAGCTATTTGAAATCTATCCCTAAAAGGGTATATAATATTGAAGGTGCACATAGGGTCATTCAGAATAACTTCACACACACGCTTCTGTGCATTTCCAAGTCTAATTCTGTCACTAAATCCATACCGGTGACCCAGCGCCTAAATACTAGGCCTCAAATTTAAATCCCTCTAAATCTCTCGTTACCCACCGCTGTACTGTTGTTGCTGGGCAAGATATTTAGTGTCCGTCAAAGCACATTTTTTGTTCTGGGTTGAAGTACAATTCCCAATTTAGCAATTTCATAATTTAGTGGTTCCTGCTATATCAGAGCTATTTGAAATCTATCCCTAAAAGGGTATATAATATTGAAGGTGCACATTGGGTCATTCAGAATAACTTCACACACACCCGCTACTGTGTATTTCCAAGTCTAATTCTGTCACTAAACCCATACCTGTCACCCAGCGCCTAAATACTAGGCCTCAAATTTAAATCCCTCTAAATCTCTCGTTACCCACCGCTGTACTGTTGTTGCTGGGCAAGATATTTAGTGTCCGTCAAAGCACATTTTTTGTTCTGGGTTGAAGTACAATTCCCAATTTAGCAATTTCATAATTTAGTGGTTTCTGCTATATCAGAGCTATTTGAAATCTATCCCTAAAAGGGTATATAATATTGAAGGTGCACATAGGGTCATTCAGAATAACTTCACACACACGCTTCTGTGCATTTCCAAGTCTAATTCTGTCACTAAATCCATACCGGTGACCCAGCGCCTAAATACTAGGCCTCAAATTTAAATCCCTCTAAATCTCTCGTTACCCACCGCTGTACTGTTGTTGCTGGGCAAGATATTTAGTGTCCGTCAAAGCACATTTTTTGTTCTGGGTTGAAGTACAATTCCCAATTTAGCAATTTCATAATTTAGTGGTTCCTGCTATATCAGAGCTATTTGAAATCTATCCCAAAAAGGGTATATAATATTGAAGGTGCACATTGGGTCATTCAGAATAACTTTACACACACCCGCTACTGTGTATTTCCAAGTCTAATTCTGTCACTAAACCCATACCTGTCACCCAGCGCCTAAATACTAGGCCTCAAATTTAAATCCCTCTAAATCTCTCGTTACCGCTGTACTGTTGTAGCTGGGAAAGTTATTTAGTGCCCGTCAAAGCACATTTTTTGTTCTGGGTTGAAGTACAATTCCCAATTTAGCAATTTCATAATTTAGTGGTTCCTGCTATATCAGAGCTATTTGAAATCTATCCCAAAAAGGGTATATAATATTCAAGGTGCACATTGGGTCATTCAGAATAACTTCACACACACGCTTCTGTGCATTTCCAAGTCTAATTCTGTCACTAAATCCATACCGGTCACCCAGCGCCTAAATACTAGGCCTCAAATTTATATCCCGCTGAATTTGAATACAATACATTGGGCCAAATAATATATTTGTTGTTGTGGTGAACCATAACAATGAGAAAAACATCTAGTAAGGGACGCGGACGTGGACATGGTCGTGGTGGTGTTAGTGGACCCTCTGGTGCTGGGAGAGGACGTGGCCGTTCTGCCACATCCACACGTCCTAGTGTACCAACTACCTCAGGTCCCAGTAGCCGCCAGAATTTACAGCGATATATGGTGGGGCCCAATGCCGTTCTAAGGATGGTAAGGCCTGAGCAGGTACAGGCATTAGTCAATTGGGTGGCCGACAGTGGATCCAGCACGTTCACATTATCTCCCACCCAGTCTTCTGCAGAAAGCGCACAGATGGCGCCTGAAAACCAACCCCATCAGTCTGTCACATCACCCCCATGCATACCAGGGAAACTGTCTCAGCCTCAAGTTATGCAGCAGTCTCTTATGCTGTTTGAAGACTCCGCTGGCAGGGTTTCCCAAGGGCATCCACCTAGCCCTTCCCCAGCGGTGAAAGACATAGAATGCACTGACGCACAACCACTTATGTTTCCTGATGATGAGGACATGGGAATACCACCTCAGCATGTCTCTGATGATGACGAAACACAGGTGCCAACTGCTGCGTCTTTCTGCAGTGTGCAGACTGAACAGGAGGTCAGGGATCAAGACTGGGTGGAAGACGATGCAGGGGACGATGAGGTCCTAGACCCCACATGGAATGAAGGTCGTGCCACTGACTTTCACAGTTCGGAGGAAGAGGCAGTGGTGAGACCGAGCCAACAGCGTAGCAAAAGAGGGAGCAGTGGGCAAAAGCAGAACACCCGCCGCCAAGAGACTCCGCCTGCTACTGACCGCCGCCATCTGGGACCGAGCACCCCAAAGGCAGCTTCAAGGAGTTCCCTGGCATGGCACTTCTTCAAACAATGTGCTGACGACAAGACCCGAGTGGTTTGCACGCTGTGCCATCAGAGCCTGAAGCGAGGCATTAACGTTCTGAACCTGAGCACAACCTGCATGACCAGGCACCTGCATGCAAAGCATGAACTGCAGTGGAGTAAACACCTTAAAACCAAGGAAGTCACTCAGGCTCCCCCTGCTACCTCTTCTGCTGCTGCCGCCTCGGCCTATTCTGCTGCTGCCGCCTCGGCCTCTTCCTCCGCCTCTGGAGGAACGTTGGCACCTGCCGCCCAGCAAACAGGGGATGTACCACCAACACCACCACCACCACCTCCGTCACCAAGCGTCTCAACCATGTCACACGCCAGCGTTCAGCTCTCCATCTCACAAACATTTGATAGAAAGCGTAAATTCCCACCTAGCCACCCTCGATCCCTGGCCCTGAATGCCAGCATTTCTAAACTACTGGCCTATGAAATGCTGTCATTTAGGCTGGTGGACACAGACAGCTTCAAACAGCTCATGTCGCTTGCTGTCCCACAGTATGTTGTTCCCAGCCGGCACTACTTCTCCAAGAGAGCCGTGCCTTCCCTGCACAACCAAGTATCCGATAAAATCAAGTGTGCACTGCGCAACGCCATCTGTAGCAAGGTCCACCTAACCACAGATACGTGGACCAGTAAGCACGGCCAGGGACGCTATATCTCCCTAACTGCACACTGGGTAAATGTAGTGGCAGCTGGGCCCCAGGCGGAGAGCTGTTTGGCGCACGTCCTGCCGCCGCCAAGGATCGCAGGGCAACATTCTTTGCCTCCTGTTGCCACCTCCTCCTTCTCGGCTTCCTCCTCCTCTTCTTCCACCTGCTCATCCAGTCAGCCACACACCTTCACCACCAACTTCAGCACAGCCCGGGGTAAACGTCAGCAGGCCATTCTGAAACTCATATGTTTGGGGGACAGGCCCCACACCGCACAGGAGTTGTGGCGGGGTATTGAACAACAGACCGACGAGTGGTTGCTGCCGGTGAGCCTCAAGCCCGGCCTGGTGGTGTGTGATAATGGGCGAAATCTCGTTGCAGCTCTGGGACTAGCCAATTTGACGCACATCCCTTGCTTGGCGCATGTGCTGAATTTGGTGGTGCAGAAGTTCATTCACAACTACCCCGACATGTCAGAGCTGCTGCATAAAGTGCGGGCCGTCTGTTCGCGCTTCCGGCGTTCACATCCTGCCGCTGCTCGCCTGTCTGCGCTACAGCGTAACTTCGGCCTTCCCGCTCACCGCCTCATATGCGACGTGCCCACCAGGTGGAACTCCACCTTGCACATGCTGGACAGACTGTGCGAGCAGCAGCAGGCCATAGTGGAGTTTCAGCTGCAGCACGCACGGGTCAGTCGCACTACAGAACAGCACCACTTCACCACCAATGACTGGGCCTCCATGCGAGACCTGTGTGCCCTGTTGCGCTGTTTCGAGTACTCCACCAACATGGCCAGTGGCGATGACACCGTTATCAGCGTTACAATACCACTTCTATGTCTCCTTGAGAAAACACTTAGGGCGATGATGGAACAGGAGGTGGCCCAGGAGGAGGAGGAGGAGGATGAGGAAGAGGGGTCATTTTTAGCACTTTCAGGCCAGTCTCTTCGAAGTGACTCAGAGGGAGGTTTTTTGCAACAGCAGAGGCCAGGTACAAATGTGGCCAGCCAGGGCCCACTACTGGAGGACGAGGAGGACGAGGATGAGGAGGAGGTGGAGGAGGATGAGGATGAAGCATGGTCACAGCGGGGTGGCACCCAACGCAGCTCGGGTCCATCACTGGTGCGTGGCTGGGGGGAAAGGCAGGACGATGACGATACGCCTCCCACAGAGGACAGCTTGTCCTTACCCCTGGGCAGCCTGGCACACATGAGCGACTACATGCTGCAGTGCCTGCGCAACGACAGCAGAGTTGCCCACATTTTAACCTGTGCGGACTACTGGGTTGCCACCCTGCTGGATCCACGCTACAAAGACAATGTGCCCACCTTACTTCCTGCACTGGAGCGTGATAGGAAGATGCGCGAGTACAAGCGCACGTTGGTAGACGCGCTACTGAGAGCATTCCCAAATGTCACAGGGGAACAAGTGGAAGCCCAAGGCCAAGGCAGAGGAGGAGCAAGAGGTCGCCAAGGCAGCTGTGTCACGGCCAGCTCCTCTGAGGGCAGGGTTAGCATGGCAGAGATGTGGAAAACTTTTGTCAACACGCCACAGCTAACTGCACCACCACCTGATACGCAACGTGTTAGCAGGAGGCAACATTTCACTAACATGGTGGAACAGTACGTGTGCACACCCCTCCACGTACTGACTGATGGTTCGGCCCCATTCAACTTCTGGGTCTCTAAATTGTCCACGTGGCCAGAGCTAGCCTTTTATGCCTTGGAGGTGCTGGCCTGCCCGGCAGCCAGCGTTTTGTCTGAACGTGTATTCAGCACGGCAGGGGGCGTCATTACAGACAAACGCAGCCGCCTGTCTACAGCCAATGTGGACAAGCTGACGTTCATAAAAATGAACCAGGCATGGATCCCACAGGACCTGTCCGTCCCTTGTCCAGATTAGACATTAACTACCTCCCCATAACCATATATTATTGGACTCCAGGGCACTTCCTCATTCAATCCTATTTTTATTTTCATTTTACCATTATATTGCGATGCTACCCAAAGTTGAATGAACCTCTCCTCTGCCTGTGTGCTAGGCCTAAATATATGCCAATGGACTGTTGCAGTGGTGGCTGACATGAAGCCTGATTCTCTGCTATGACATGCAGACTAATTCTCTGCTGACATGAAGCCAGATTGTCTGTTACGGGACCTCTCTCCTCTGCCTGGGTGCTGGGCCTAAATTTATGACAATGGACTGTTGCAGTGGTGGCTGACGTGAAGCCTGATTCTCTGCTATGACATGCAGACTGATTCTCTGCTGACATGAAGCCAGATCGTCTGTTACGGGACCTCTCTGCTCTGCCTGTGTGCTAGGCCTAAATATATGCCAATGGACTGTTGCAGTGGTGGGTGACGTGAAGCCTCATTCTCTGCTATGACATGCAGACTGATTCTCTGCTGACATGAAGCCAGATTGTCTGTTACGGGACCTCTCTGCTCTGCCTGTGTGCTAGGCCTAAATATATGCCAATGGACTGTTGCAGTGGTGGGTGACGTGAAGCCTCATTCTCTGCTATGACATGCAGACTGATTCTCTGCTGTCATGAAGCCAGATTGTCTGTTACGGGACCTCTCTGCTCTGCCTGTGTGCTAGGCCTAAATATATGCCAATGGACTGTTGCAGTGGTGGGTGACGTGAAGCCTCATTCTCTGCTATGACATGCAGACTGATTCTCTGCTGACATGAAGCCAGATTGTCTGTTACGGGACCTCTCTGCTCTGCCTGTGTGCTAGGCCTAAATATATGCCAATGGACTGTTGCAGTGGTGGGTGACGTGAAGCCTCATTCTCTGCTATGACATGCAGACTGATTCTCTGCTGTCATGAAGCCAGATTGTCTGTTACGGGACCTCTCTGCTCTGCCTGTGTGCTAGGCCTAAATATATGCCAATGGACTGTTGCAGTGGTGGGTGACGTGAAGCCTCATTCTCTGCTATGACATGCAGACTGATTCTCTGCTGACATGAAGCCAGATTCTCTGTTACGGGACCTCTCTCCTCTGCCTGTGTGTGTGCTGGGCCTAAATATATGCCAATGGACTGTTGCAGTGGTGGCTGACGTGAAGCCTCATTCTCTGCTATGACATGCAGACTGATTCTCTGCTGACATGAAGCCAGATTCTCTGTTACGGGACCTCTCTCCTCTGCCTGTGTGTGTGCTGGGCCTAAATATATGCCAATGGACTGTTGCAGTGGTGGCTGACGTGAAGCCTCATTCTCTGCTATGACATGCAGACTGATTCTCTGCTGACATGAAGCCAGATTCTCTGTTACGGGACCTCTCTCCTCTGCCTGTGTGTGCTGGGCCTAAATATATGCCAATGGACTGTTGCAGTGGTGGCTGACGTGAAGCCTCATTCTCTGCTATGACATGCAGACTGATTCTCTGCTGACATGAAGCCAGATTCTCTGTTACGGGACCTCTCTCCTCTGCCTGTGTGTGTGCTGGGCCTAAATATATGCCAATGGACTGTTGCAGTGGTGGCTGACGTGAAGCCTCATTCTCTGCTATGACATGCAGACTAATTCTCTGCTGACATGAAGACAGATTCTCTGTTACGGGACCTCTCTCCTCTGCCTGTGGTGCTGGGCCTAAATATATGCCAATGGACTGTTGCAGTGGTGGCTGACGTGAAGCCTCATTCTCTGCTATGACATGCAGACTGATTCTCTGCTGACATGAAGCCAGATTCTCTGTTACGGGACCTCTCTCCTCTGCCTGTGTGTGTGCTGGGCCTAAATATATGCCAATGGACTGTTGCAGTGGTGGCTGACGTGAAGCCTCATTCTCTGCTATGACATGCAGACTGATTCTCTGCTGACATGAAGCCAGATTCTCTGTTACGGGACCTCTCTCCTCTGCCTGGTGTGTGCTGGGCCTAAATATATGCCACTGGACTGTTGCAGTGGTGGCTGACGTGAAGCCTCATTCTCTGCTATGACATGCAGACTGATTCTCTGCTGACATGAAGCCAGATTCTCTGTTACGGGACCTCTCTCCTCTGCCTGTGTGTGTGCTGGGCCTAAATATATGCCAATGGACTGTTGCAGTGGTGGCTGACGTGAAGCCTCATTCTCTGCTATGACATGCAGACTGA